>NC_092575.1:16554809-16582309 GCF_037975245.1 Apostichopus japonicus | reverse complement strand
ATATATATATAAATATATATATATATATATAAATATATGAGAAACAAAAGGAGGCAATGCTATCTTTGTTGTAATAGCTATTGTTTTGCTGTCCAGTTAGTAAACACAGACAGATCACAAGTCAGTGTAAGATCGCCATTTATCATACTAAGATACACACACATATATATATATATATACCGGTTAAACACTTCATTGATGTACATGCATTATTTCGACTATGTTTGGGAAGACATATGTCTCCAAAAAAACATTAATTCCATTGGCATTCAGGCATGGAATGGATCCAAGCAAGGAGATAACTTTTTCCGTAGTCAGTTTCAATCAGGGACATTCAAGGGCTTTACAAGACATTGTCTCAACATACCATAAGGATCAATCTGTAATGTCTTCACATCGTTTAATCCATCTACAAGGACAACCAGTTCTGATCCGTCTGCTTTCGATCTCTTTAAACTCTGTCTACAATTCCAGAACACTGATCTATATCATGTTGAGGTGAAATGGAAAACAAAATCGAATTTAATTTCCAGTAGCTTCAAAACTATTGGAACGCAAAATAATATTGTGGTCTTAGATTTGCTGAAGAAAATTACTGCGTAATAGACACCACCTTCAAGTTCAGAAAGGGAGAGCAAAGTTCCAATGTTACCAAGCTATTTCTTTGATTTCATCGACTTTTATTTTATTTGTTGTTCAACGTTCCAAGTTAAACGAAGCATGTACATATTACGAACATTACATGGTATGAAGTATGCGAAAATAGCCTACCTATGATCCAAACTTAATGCAACCGCTCGTGGGGTTTCACACCCGGAGTCTGGTGGAGAGATGTACTTCCTAGATGTGCCGTCGAGTCGTGACACGGACACCTCATTTCGACTAGAATCAGCCCAATACATCAATCCTGTTATATACGCGACTGCTATGCCTGACGGAGCTGTGTAGAAATAATGGAAAAACGTATTAAATGAAAGATTTAAATTGTAATACTAACCCTATACAAAGTGAAATAGCTAACACATACTATGAATAGTGAATAAACAAGAGGTCCTCCAGACATCCAAACGATGATACCTGATTGATAGAGGATGATTGTTTAGTGATCTATTCCTTCCCTTGTGAATTCAGTCTCGTTGAAACACAAAAACAACAAGACACAAATATGCGACAATATTTGGTTGTGCAAGTTTGTGCTTGTGTATGTGTTCCTAAGCGTATGGCAATTCTTTTAGGCCATTTGGTACCATGGGAGAAGGAGAAGGAGAGGGAGAGTTAGTTGGAAGGGGTGGAGGGAGAGTGAGAGGTGGAGGGAGAGGGAGGGGTGAAGGGAGACGGAGAGGGAGACGAACAGAGAGACGAAGAGGGAGAGGGAAAAGGTAAAGCAGAAGCAGAAGTAGAAGTAGAAGCAGAAGCAGAAGCAGAAGGAGAAGGAGAAGGAGAAGGAGAAGGAGACAGAGGTAAATGAGGAGAAGGGGAAGAAAAGGACAAGGACAAGGATTTTCCAAAGCAATTAAGGTGTAATGAGGAGACGTTCTACGTATATAATAATTACTAATACTCACTGTCTATATAGTCGTCAACTAGAATATCGTGGGTATCCCCTTTGATATTTACTCGAGCAATAAACTTCACTTGTACATCAGTGTAATAAAAATAAGCGCTGATCGGGTCAAAGGTCAAAGCGAATGGATGCGTCGATCCTGGCAGTCGAAGTTTTTTAATTCCTTTCTTGCTGAATCTGTCGAAACGGACAATTGAAGCAATGTCGGTTCCAATGGCAGCGATGTATTCCGTTCTTGGTTTCACTGTAAGGAAAAAGAAGAAACTTTATTCAAGTATGTCTGATAAACAACTTCATTACAGATGAACGAGGTCACATGCATAAGTTTAATTTATTGACTGTCTTCTCTCTTAAATAAGTGGGTAATAATTACCGCATAAACTTGACAAAATTCAGTATAACCATGTGTTACGAAAAAGCAATCTTACTCGTAATTACATAAAGACTTAATATCTGAGACTTAAGAGAATGCAAAAACTTCTACAATTAAATATATTTCTTTACTAAATTGCGGTTCATCCAAATACGAGTGAAAAATAACATGACATAGCTCCATGATAGGCTCATTGTGGTGTCCCATAATACATACCTTGACTGTACCGAGCACTAAAACCTGTTGCCTCAATTGTGTTATCCGTTTGCATGTGGATTGTCAATTGGTTTGTCGTCGATAGAAAGCGAATCGGATAAGCTGGCCAGCCAGGTCCGTCATCGCAAAATGTCGATGGGTGGAAATCTGACCCGGACGTCGGGTCAGCGATCTAGTGGTGCCAGATTTGGAACGGACAGACAAATAGAAGGGGAGACAGAGATATAGAAACAAAACAAGAGTTATCAGTTGAATAAGGTCTCTCGTAAAGTCGATACGCTCGTCAGGGATTGGATAATAAAATGAACATAGTTTTTGAGAGATTTTCATAAACCATTCCCTTGGTTTTATTGTTACAAAACAGTCGATCCATGTATGAATCTCTCAGTATTGCGCTATCAAGAGAACTCGAAGACAAATATTTCCTAAATTAATTGGTTTAATTATGATTGCGGGGTATAACAATTATCGATGCGCTTTGAGCTCCTGTAATATTGGTAGCATCGTTTTTGTTTTTATGGAATGTATACGTCGCCTTAAAGCTATAAAATAAAACTTTTACTAGTGTTAATGGCAGATAAAATCGGCCTCCATAATCGTAAATGCATCTTTATTGTCGAGTAGCCTGGAACGAACGCACACATTTAAGATGAAAGCTCATCCTTGAGAGCTCTTGACATGAATTTACACAATATCGACGATCTATATATGTTAGCTATCAGGTATTTCAAACGTATTTATTAACCTTAAATTCATATATTTACCGTGATTACATCGTAGCAATGACCGCTGATATCTGCTGCGAGTTGCACATCATCAAACATCAACTCGATGACTTTTCCTTCTGCCGCTTGTAAGTGCCATGTACAGTTAAGATTGGATGGATATAAATTTGGATATTCAGGCGATGTAAATGTCCCCGTTGAAGATGAGCGCGTGACGTCACAGGCTGAATGTCAAAAGAAGTAACATAGCGAGAGATGTAGGGGGTGAGGGTTAGGTGGGTGCTGGTAGCGGTCAAGGTGGTAATGGGGAGGGGTTAGTGATTTGAATGACAGTGTGGAAGTAAGGGGAATTACAAGGATGTATGGAGCGGGGATGGTAATTGAAACATTACGTGCTACCGGAGAGGTCTATCGATGACAACATCGAGCAAGTAGTGTTATCTTTATAGGATATAAAGCGATAGTCCAATATATCTTCTCTCAAACATTAATGTTACATAAGCCGCACATAAGCGAAAACAACGTATCACCAATGTTTTAAACACACACACGTGCGCACACACACAATCATTTAACTGCTAATTAACAAGAATTTAACCGTTCCATCAAGTGAAGAAACTTATCTTTTATTTTTCAATTTTACTGTTATTAAATGTTATGTTTTTTTTTCACTTTAATTTGAAGTCATAACAGCTTTCTCCTAACTTCACCGTTCCGGTTACAATTTTGTTTAAACTTAAGTAAACGTTAAGATGAACTAGCATTTTTCTATAGCTTTTTTGGTTTGAGCAGTTCATCTTTTAATATCTCTGGATTGCTCCTTTAAGGTTTAATTGATAGCGACGTCGTGCTCCTAAGTTCAGATCTTCATGTTACTGTTAATCCATTATTTTTATCAATAAATTCTAATATCTCAAAACATGTTCTTTAACTAGTTTTGCAACAAAATATCACAGTTTAGGTAACATTCAACACTATTTGTCCTTGACAAAACTTGTAATGCATTTTAATATATTGTTTGTTGCCATCAAAATTTTGTTTCCTGTATTGAATTTTGTCACGCATCTGAGGAACTGACATAATGCGCTGGATGTTAAACTAAATAGCACCACCACTTTAATTGTAACATCGCTGTAACAACTATGTTTCAGGTTTCGTTGAAATGGGCAAATCATCTCATGGTCGAGGGTAGGGGCGTTTTCTAATAAAACTATTTTAATTAAATCATTGAATATGTTTCTATTTGCCTGTGAAAACATCAAAAAAATTAACCAAACGGTATATTCTCCCTCCAAAATGAAAAAAAAAATACAATTTTAACTTATTTTTTAAGACGGAGGATTCATGCCATTAATCCTGAAAATATTCAAATCATTCAGGTGGAAAATGTTTACTTATGAATGAGATATCAATTCTGATACTCTTTCTTTTACTTATTGGGTTCTCATTTACGAATGGTTTGTAAATATACTTGTTTTTACAGAATCCACAGTTCAGAAATCTTATCTGAATGCGTTACTTGCCATGTATAGTCCTCATGTGCAAATATTTTGTTGTTGTGTTTATCGATTAAATATTTCAGGCAACAAGATTGTATGACAACTGTACACCCTCAACCAGCTTTGTTGACTGTGAACTTTCATTTACTAACTCAGTAATCTACCTTTAACTTGAAGTAGTCAACTTTAATTTGGGATACATACTATACTTCAGTGTCACGCTTCAAGGCACTCGCACTGACAGTTTGAACATTATTGATATGATGTTTCGATGTCACGGACAGGGGATGAGTTGATGGTTTTAGGTCTCAGGCTCTCTCTGGGGTGACGTTCCTTAAAATGTACCACGTTTCTATCAGATGGAGGTTAGGAACTATTCATACTAGTAGTACGAGTGCTTTGAAGCATTGCATTAATAGAGAGTGCTATTAGCATTATTGTCCAAACATGCTGCTGTCAAGATTTGAAACATAGTGAACTCACCTTCATTTGTCGTCGTTATTGTAGAAAGAGTGATATTAAAGGAACACTTTGCCTCGTTCCCTAGGTCATCCGTGAAAATATACACAACCGTTGTGAGACCCAAATTGAAAGTTGAACCTGGGATATGTGTTCTACTCCGGAAAGGCAAAGCAACTGGTGTTTGTACTCCGTAGATGCGACTCACTGCCGTAGGCTCCTGCCATGGGACTTTCGTTGGTCCTTGCGTGAACATATGTACATCACCAGGGCAATGCGAAACTAAAGGCTTAACTTTTAAGAAAAATAGAAAAAGGGGAAAACAAGTGAACGCCTTTGAATCGGTTCCATCAATTAAACTGAAGTAGTCCCTATGCTGAACAATGATTCTGTTGGTGAAAGGAAGGTAATGGAAGGAGTATAAAAGTGGCCTACGTTACAATACTCTGAACAATTTGGCCAACAAAGAAACATTTGAACATGTACTCGCCTCTTGTCAGAACCGTCTACCTTCATTCCCCCTTTCGCACCGACACCACCACCAACAACACCGACATCAACACCAATACCCAATCGAGATTTTGCAATGTTCTCGGAAGTTAAAGCACAACGCCTGACGGAACTTAATCATTCATCTGTGTGCAGTTGATTTCCAGTTTTATTAATTTACATAAAATTTTGCAGTTTTGGGGATATATACCGGATCGGTAAGCTTCACAGACAAATTTGAATACGAGTAAGTCGAACATTTCATTGATTACCAAAATAAAAGTTTGCAAACCTCCAACGCAGGCGAAAGAGACACCTTCTGGAAAACATAACTCACTACATTGTCCGTTGTCGATAGCACATTGGTGTTGAGCTGCAAGGAAACCCAAAATATAATTGAGCAATTATTTAAGGGGAGATATAGGTAATTACCACCTATGCCACTCCATTATTCAGAACCCCCCCCCCCCATCCCTCTCCGACACTTAACCAATACATACTTTCGAAACGTTTATAAGTCCGTGCGTTTAATTGTAAACACATACGAGTTAAATTAATCCGACCGTGGGTTGCACCCGACTGCATTTGTTAATCACTGATTCAATGTCTTTGAGGTGCTATTTGATGACTAGAAGGTGTGAATTAATGCCACTGATGTCTGGTGTCAACCTCATTGTAATGTCAACAGAAGAAGTAATACAAGTATCACTAACGACCTTTGAATTTCCCATCACCACCCCCCCCCCCCCCCAACCTAAACTTGTGCATAGAGGACGGGGGATTTATGAACAAAGCTATATATTACATGATTGCAAATTCAGTTGATTCCAGACCAATACCTTGAGTGCCTTGAGTTAATAGCACTTACTTTAATAATAGAATACAATTTACAAGTTTCAACGATACTAAGTCTATAAGTCATGCCATTTGCTGCGGTGTTCCTTAAGTCTCTATCCTAGGTCCTCTACTTTTTATGATCTATATAAATGATATAAGTAATGTTTCTACTTTATGTTCTACGATTCGTTTCGCGGACGATTCAAGTGTCTTTTTCACTGGTCATGACTCAAATGTATTGGAAAACATTATTAACTTACAACTTGTCGAGTTTCATGATTTGATTTACTGCTAACAAACTTTCACCAAACGTTAGCAAAACTAACTATATCGTTTTCAGTAACAGTAACCTTAAGGCTGATGACGTTAAGCTAGATCTTAAAATGAATTATGAGAGTCTGCAAAGGTTTTTTTAGGTTTTTATATTGATTCCCGTTAAAAATGGAACAACCACATACCACAACCACAGTCTATTGCAACTAAAGCTGCTAAGGGCTGCGACATGATTGTCTCAAAACTTAAGCATGTTTTATTCAAGAGAATTTAGCCACATTTGCATAAAGAGATATTCATTGATAGGTCCCACCTGCTTTCGACAATTTCCTTGTTCACAACCATGGCAATCACAATTATAACACACGACACATACAATTTTTACGCCCCAATCGCATTCACACAAATGTAGGAAAATCATGTCATCGTACAAGCATCACATGGAACTATTTACTGCTTATTATCAAGTCACAACCTTCCCCAAATTTGTATAAATGCAAATTAAAGAGAGTTTACTTCAACTTATATTGAGATTGATGATCCTCTTTCTTTCTTTTCTTTTACTTCGTTTTTGTAAGTTATTTGTACTCTTTGTACGGGGAGTGTCTCACTAGATAATCCCACAAGTTTTGTTTTTATACACTTCCTTTCACATTCCATACGTCTCTGTATTCGCTACAAATGATGTGTATATGTCGTGAAGAAACAAAATTAATAAACAAAACGAAATAAGCGAATTACTTGATTGTTAAAACAACATACGATTTTGCTGACTAAGGCAAACTTTAAAACAAGAAATGCAAATTTGAATACGATTGTGTCTTTTATGGTCCCAGCCGCCAAAGTGTGAGCTCAGGATCAGTCGAGGAAATGTTAGTCTATCCCGAAAAGTCGAAATGTTCAATTACAGCATAACTGTTGAAGATGAACTTCCCTTTTTTGATACATAAACGTCTAAAACATGTAAAATATTAATGTTTTTAGCACAACAAAAAAATCATCTCCATAATAACGCTGCTCGCGAGTCGTGTGTCATTCATACATTTATACATACAAATACGCAGCCCGGAGGCTTCAAGAACTGCGTGTATGAACAGAGTATAATGTAGGCTTAATGAACGCAATATCAATGCCGTGCAACGTGGGCTTGTATAGCTCCGGGTTGCCAGATGAGCGAGGTGGAGCTATCGTTCAGTCGCGACTGAAGTCAACTGAAGTAAATATATGATAGCAAGGGCGTAGGAACCGGGGGGGCTGGGGGGCGCCAGCCCCCCAGTGAAAAATGTGGAGGGGCGGAAGTATCATTCCGCCCCCCCACTTCGCAAGTCAAAAAACCCCTTTTTCATTTCCAAATGAGAAAAAAATCTCATTTGGAGCACCAAATTGCATCTAAGGCCAGGTGAAAATACAAAATTAAGTTTACAAAATGGAGTGGGTGTTGAAGTGTGCTATATTGCACCAAATTGCATCTGAGGCCACCTGGAAATGCAAAAAAATCCAAAGGGGAGGGGGACACCCCCTCCCCTTAGACCCCTCCCCCAGGCCGGCCATCAGTCTTCAGCCCCCCCCCCCCACTCAAAAGTAACTTCCTACGCCACTGTATGATAGGTACATCGTTAAATATTTGTACATATTCACATGCATGCATGCCTTTTGACGAATGCCACGCAATGACTACATCATCGCTCCTTTTTCTTTTGTAGACAAGTTATCTTCTGATATCTATGGTTAATTCCAAACTGCTAGTCTGCTAACTGTTGGCCACAAAAAAAGGCCATTGACAACTTAGACAGTGCTAGGATTTCATTATGCTACGGTAACGCCAAGTGGGAATACCCACTCTTTTAAAACTGGAAACATCGAACTTTCATCCACCTAATATTGATTCGTTGGGAAGAAATTATTCAACTAGGTGATTTGCGTCATTCCTTTTCGACAGGGTGACTCTGTGTAGGCTAATGGTGTAGAGCTTTTAGCAAAGGTGTGGGGGACGAATGGATATACCGCTAAGATAAACCGCTATGCCGAAAGCAATTTCAGTCATAAATGGTAATGAGATAATTAAATGTTCACACTATTCCAAATTCTGCCCGCTCATGACCTTCTTTCCCCCTCTCTCTTTGTATTTCTATTTCTTTTACACACACACATACACGCACGCACACACACACATATATATATATACACATATGTTTACATATATACATATGTGTATATATATATATTTATATTTATATAGATATTTATATATATATAAATGAAACTCTATATAGATAGATAATTCTGGAACTAAACATAAACACCACGGCACCATTCGGTTTACACATCAGAAACGACCTGCAGTCCCAGATAAACCAAAGCAATTCCTTTGAAATTACGACGGAATCAGATTAAAATAATCCGACACGGAATAAAAATAATCTGATTTTCTAAAACTTTTGCTCAATCCAGCAGAAATCAGTAAGTCGCATTGACTTCACTGCCATGCCGACACTCTTCTCTATGAAACAGTTTCAATTCCTGTAACTCCTTGTTACTTTCGGTTATCATGTACTGAAGAGGATCTAGTTTTGCTCAAAAGAAAGCTCTGCAAAAAAAACAAACATTGGTTGTTATACCTCCAATCATTTACTTAATTTAATAATAGTTATATGTCATCTCACCCTCATTCTGAATAAGTTGTAATACCTGAAATTTCTTGATCAGACTTGTAATAAAACAAGCCTTCCAAAGCAGTCGATTCTGCGAGTCTCAGAGCGTATAAAGTGTTCCCACCTCTTGCAGTATAGTATAGTCTTGCCTCGATTGGATGAGACCAGAAGAAGGCGAACCTGTCAATAGCGAAACCATGGAAAGCTGCAAACACTGGGTGACTATACACTGTTTGACGGTCCGAACCATTCAGGTTTATGCTCTCTAGGTCAGCGGTGTCTCTTAGTGCATTTATCCAGTAGAGTACATTGTCTGAAAAAAAGGCAATGCTATCATTATTGTAATAACTATTGTTTCGTGTTTCAGTTAGTAAAAAAAGACAGATTATAGTCAATGTGAGATCGGCATTAATCATACTAAGCTGCACACCTTAGTCGGGGGTGGAGGATGAGGGATCAATGTGGGTGGTGTGGAGGAGGTGGGACATGTTAATTTGGTTGGATGAAGTTAGCCCACAAGGTTATACTTTACATATATATATATATATATTTATATATACATTATACACTTCTTCATATATATGTATATATATATATATATATATATGTATATACCGGGTAAACTGTTCACCAATGTACAGGCATTATTTTGACTCTGTTTGGGAAGACATATATCGCCAAAAAAATCATTCCAGTGGCATTCAGGCAGGAAATGGATCCAAACATGGACATGACTCATTCCGTAGTCAGCTTCAATCAGGTACTTTTAAGGGCTTTACAAGACATTGCCTCAACATACCATAAGGATCAATCTGTAATGTCTTCACATCGTTTAATCCATCTACAAGGACAACCAGCTCTGATCCGTCCGCCTTTGACCTCTTTAAACTCTGTCTACAATTCCAGAACACTGATCTAAATCATGTTGAGGTGAACAGGGGAAAAGGGGAAAAATCGAACCGAATTTTATGCAGCCTCAAAACTATTGGAACGCAAAAGCTTATAGTGGTCTCAGATTTGCTTATAAGTTTACAACATAATAAAACCACTCTCATGTTCAGAAAATGAGAGCACAGTTCAAATGTTGCAAAGTAACTGGTTGTTTTGTTTCATTACAGCAATAACGGTATTATAACAGTAATGGTATTATAGCAATATGTTATTTTCAAGCCTTGCATTTTCTGTCTAGCTCATACGAACTTCCGAAATTCAA
This sequence comes from Apostichopus japonicus, assembly GCF_037975245.1. Taxonomy (NCBI): domain Eukaryota; kingdom Metazoa; phylum Echinodermata; class Holothuroidea; order Aspidochirotida; family Stichopodidae; genus Apostichopus; species Apostichopus japonicus. Next base: position 16,572,010 of record NC_092575.1, on the reverse strand, counting down.
TAATTGTAATTTAAATGCGGATGCAAACCGTTCCACTTTTCACCCTCTTGGCCTCATTACCCAACAAGAAGATCCCCCCTCCCCCAAACTCGTTCAACACTCACGTCCCCGTCCTACCTAAGCCTTCTATTTTCTGTGTGTCTCATTATTCCCCATTAGCTCTTTTAAAGTCATTGCTATCTCTGTTTTTGTTCTCCCCTTTGCTCAGTTTATCTTCTGCAACTCTCCAACTCCAGCACCATAGCATCACCTGCTTCATACATCTCACTTCTTTTGATTTAATCAACTTTAATTTTATTTGTTGTTCAACGTTCCAAGTAATGGCAATTCATATACAGACTACGAACAAGACATGGTAAAAAATATTCGAAAATGATACATTAAGGTCTACCTATGATCCAAACTTAATGTAACCGCTCGTGGGGTCTCACACCCGGAGTCTGGTGGAGAGATGTACTTTCTAGATGTGCCGTCAAGTCGTGACACGGAGACCTCATTTCGACTAGTATCAGCCCAATACATCAATCCCGTTATATACGCGACTGCTATGCCTGACGGAGCTGTATAGAGATAATGGAAGAACTTATTAAATGAAAGATTTAAATCGTAATACCAACCCTTTACAAAGTTAAAATAGGTAGCACATACTCAGAACCATAATAAACAAGAATTCCCCCAGACATCCAAATGATGATATCCGATTGAACGAGGATGATGTGTTGCAAGCTATTCCTTCCCAACACAACAACAACACACCAACAACATGACAAAAATATGTACAATATTTGCTTATGCAACTGTGTGCTTGTTTCTTTGATTTTTTGAGGCCAGTGTTTAAGGATAGTGTGACATAACTTCAGCGGCAGTTTTATCGTTTGGTACCATGGGAATGCAGAGAAGGTGAGGTGAAAGAGGAGGCGAAGGCGAAGGCAAAAGAGGAGGAGAAGAAGACGGAGAAGGATGGGAGAGAGGGAGAAGGAGATGGGCCTTTGTAATATGATTTTCCAAAGTTATTAAGGCTGTAAGGTGTAATGAGGAGACTTCGTACATATATGATAAGTACTAATACCCACTGCCTATATGGTCGTCAACAAGAATATCGCGGGTGTCACCTTCAATATTTATTCTAGCAATAATCTTTTCTTGTATATCAGTGTAATAAAGATAAGCGCTGATCGGGTCAAACGTCAAAGCGGATGGACGCGTCGATCTTGGCAGTGGAAGGTGAGGAAGTCGTGTTGTACTGAATCTGTCGAAACGTATAATTGAAGCAATGTCAGTTCCAACGGCAGCGATGTATTCCGTTCTTGGATTTACTGTAAAGAGGGAAAACAAATTGTATTCAAGTATTTCTGATAAACTATTTCATTGCAGGTGAAATCGTAACTACCTAAAGACTTAAGATCTGGGAATTAAGAGAATGCAAACTTCTATAATTAAATACATTTGTTGGCTAAAGTACGGTTTATCTAATTACGTGTATAAGTACATGTAAGTAATTAGCAAATGATAGGCTATTTGTGATGGCCCAGCATACATACCTAGACTGTACCAGCACTAAAACATGTTGCCTCAACTGTAGGCTATTTGTGATTGCTCAAAATACATACGTTGACTGTATCGAGCCTTTAAACCTGTTGCTTCAACTGTGGGCTATTTTGATAACTCAAAGTACATACTTTTAATGTATTAAGCATTAAACCTGTTGATTTTTCTGCTAGCTATTTGTGATGGCTCAGAATAAATACCTTCACTCTATCGATCATTAAAACATGTTGCTTTAACTGTAGGCTATTTATGATGGCTCAGAATGCATACCTTGACTGTATCGAGCACTAAAACCTGTTGCTTCATCTGTGACATCCGTTTTCATGTGGATGGTCAATTGGTTTGTCGTCGAATGAAAGCGAATCGGATATCTTGGCCAGCCAGGACCGTCACCGCAAAATGTCGCTGGGTGGAAATCTGACCCGGGCATCGGGTCAGCGATCTAGTGGTAATCGGTGCCGGATTTGGAAACAGACAGACAAATAGACAGGAAGACAGAGATAAAGAACAAAATCAACAGTAATCAGTATAATCTGGTCTCTCGTAAAGTCAAGTCTCTCGTAAGGGATTAGATAATATAAAGAACGTAGAAATTTGTATTAAAAGTTCCCTTATATGAATCTTTATATGAATATGAATCTTTCAACATTGCGCTATGTAGAAATATTTCCTAAATCTATTAGTTGAATTAAGACTGCTGCGTAAAAGAAATTTCGATGTCATTTGATTTCTTGTAAAATTGGTAGCAACTCGTTTTGCACTTTTATCGAATGTATATGTCTTAAAACTATAAATTAAAACTTATATTATTAGTTTTAATGGCAGACAAAATTGGTCTTCCATAATAATGCTATAAGCAATCCAATCGTCAAATGTATCTCTATTGTCGAGTAGCCTGTAACGGAACGCACACATTCAAGATTAAAAGTTATCCTTGGGAGCTGTTAATATTAAAATATACAATATCGACGATCTAAATATGTTAGCTATCAGGTATTTCAAACGTATTTATTAACCGTTTATGTATATTTTTACCGTGATTGTATCGAGGCATTGACCGCCGATATCTGCTTGGAGTTGAACATCATCAAACGTCAACTCGATGACTTTTCCTTCTGCAGCTTGCAAATGCCATGTACAGTTAAGATTGGAAGGATACAAATTTGGATATTCAGGCGATGTAAATGTCCCCGTTGAGTTCGAGAGCGTGACGTCACAGGCTGAATGTCAAAAGAAGTAACATAGAGAGAGATGCAGTGGGTGAGGTTAAGTGGGGGCTGGTGACGGTCAAGGTGGTAATGGGGAGTGGACAGTGATTTTAATGACAGCGTGGAGGACAGGGACATAACAAGGATATATGGAGCTAGATAGGTAATTGGAACATTGCGTGCTGCAGACCGCAGAGGCCTAACGTTGACAACATCGGACAAGTCGTGGTATCCTTATAGGATATAAAGCGATAGTTTTATCAAGTGAAGAAACTTTTCTATAAATGTTTCCTTCTTATTAAATGTTAGGTTTTTTTTCTTCCTTATTTTTGAAGTCATAACAGCTTTCGTCTAATCTCATCGTTTCTGCTACAATTTTGTTGGACTTAAGAAAACGATAAGATCCCTAGAATTGTTTCCATAGCTTTTCTGGTTTGAGATACTCATCTTTAAAATATCTCTGAAATGCTATTTAAGGTTAATTTGAAAGCGACGTCGTGCTCCTAGGGGAAGACCTTCATGTTACTGTTAATCCACTTTTTTATTATAAAATTCTAATAACTCAACCAAAACATGTTTTTTAAACCTGTTATGAACGAAAGATCACATTTGGATGATATTCAACACTATTTGTCCTTGACAGAAATTTGTAATGCGTTGTTACATATTATTTGTGGCCATCAAAAGTTTGCGTCCTGTATTGACTTTTTTTTTTATTGCATCAATGCACTGTGTGTTAGACTAAGTGTACAATCAATTTAATTGTAACAACGCTGTAAAAACTAAGATGTTAAAGGTTTCATTGAAAGGGGCAAGAAGAAGAAATCATCCCATGGTCGGGGAGTGGGACTATTTTAATCAAACTATTTTAATTAAAACATTGAGTCTTTCAACGCGAACACTTTCATACTGCCTTTTTTGGTCTTCTGTTTGCCTGTGAATACAACAAAGAAGAATCGCCAAATGTTAGTATCTCCCTCTAATGTGGAAAATACACCATCTTAATAAATCAACAAAAAAGTTTACTTGTGCATAAATCATGAAATATTCAAAATCATTGAGATGGAAAATGTTTTCCTATGAAATATACCAAGTTTGATACAGTTTCTGTTATTTATTGCTTTATCATTCACGAATTTTACAGAATCCACAGTATATTAATGTAATCTGAATGCGTTACTTGCCATGTATAGTCCTCATGTTCGAATGTTTTGTTGTTGTGTTTATCGATTAAATATTTCAAGCAACAAGATGGTGTGATAACTGAACACTCTCAACCAGCTTGTTGACTGTGGCTTTCATTTATTTACTCCTTTACTTCCTTATTTACTCCTTTACTTCCTTATTTACTTCCTTTAACTTGAAGTAGTCAACATTAATTTGGAATACATAAAGGGAAAAGATCATTACAGGGAAACCAACATAGTCATAATTAGTATCCTCATTACGTTCTGAAAGCTCATGTTACTGTATAACCATACTGATTAAGAAAAAAATATTGAATATGTGTATAAATATGTTGTTTTAATAACTACCGAGCTGTATTATCCACAGACTGGAAAAATCACTTTGACAGTCTCTCTCTAAAGGTTACTTATTTCAATAATTAGTTACAACCTTCTGTTCTTGGATTTCAGTGGAAAGTAAAATGAATAGTGCCTTGTAACAGCATCACCTTCTTTGTTTGAAACTATCATAGTAATTAGTAGATTGTGTTATGAAATATTTTAGTTTTTATTTTAAACAGAATGTGTGCTAATATTGTTTTATTTTAAATAATTAATAAAATGACATGAAATGAAGGGCAACTTGAATATATATATATATATATATATCGGTCTATAATGAGTACCTATATATCAAGTCTGGGATTCCTGCATGCCCTTCTTATCGAGTACTTAAACAGTTTAGAAGATTTTTGAAAAGTGACCACCACCAAAAATAATACTTCTTATACAAAGTGAAGAACATACACATGCTAAGATTGAGATCTGTTCAAGTTTCGCTGCTTGAAGCATAAACATTTTTGAGGCTTTTGGTCTCGATGATAATCGTAACCTATGTTGTCATGCAGACGGATGTGTATGCGCGCGTGTGTGACGAATTGAAGAAGGGAAGCTTTGACCAATCTCATATTTGGTGAGTAGGTGTATCACATTATGTAGAAGAAGCCAATTGCTTTTAGAGGAGGTCAAAGATCTTTGTATCACCAGGGGTCAAACTGTGGAAACCTTGTTAACGCGATATCTCAACAAGAGGAGCTTGGTATAATCTCATATTTCATTTGTAGGAGAACCACATTTGGGAGAAAAAAGGTTCTTTTTTTTTAGAGGAGGTCAAACGTCACTTGGGGTCAAATTGTGAACACCTTAATAACACGATATCTCAAGAAGAAAAGCTTAGATCAATCTCGTATTTCGTTTGAAGGAGTACCACATTCAGTTAAAGAAACCGACATGGTTTTTGTGTGGGTCAAAGTTCATTTGGGGTAACTAGGGTCAAATTGTGAAAACCTTGTAAACACGACATCTCAAAAAGGGAAGCTTGGACCAATCCCATATTCAGTATGTAGTTGTGACACGTGAAGTACAAGAAGCCGAGGGTTTTTGTCGAGGTCAAATCTCATTTGTAGTCACCAGAGAATCAAATTGTAGAATCCTTGTTCCATAATCTACCATATCTCCAACCGACCAGCCCATTAGATTACATGTGCGTTACGCCTCATCAGAATATGTTAGGTTGTTGGCAATTGGAAATTAGCTGATGGGCATCCGTAGATAGTAACAGCGAAACAGCAAACTAGCGAACAAAGTACCGTTGGATTAACTGTGTCGCTATATTTGCATTGGCACATAAGGGTTCGTACATTGCTTGTACATACAACGGTAGGTAAAAGTTGGTTCGTTACCACAACAGCGTGAAGGAAAAGATGTTTTGAGTCAGAATACCAATACACCTAAGGTGGATAAGCATCTCCCAAATGATTTCTTAAGGCATTTCCTACATGCCATATACAACAATTTAAGGAGTTATGAGACAAGTTTGCTGTTATTGCTTCTCTGAAATTTTGTAAAGATTTTCACTAAACAGCAGGTGCGAGTGGTATCAACCTTATATTTTCATTGCGTAAAAGGTCGCTTTGATTCAAGCAGTGTAATGGACTAATAGCGATATTTTTCAAAAACCGATCATCAGTTAAAAGACAGGATACATAAGACAAGTGGGCCTAGCTGCTTTTTATTTGCAATTCTGTGACATGTTTTACTTTATTCATCATTTATTGTTGGTTCAAAAAAGTTTAATTTTCATACTGCACAGAAACATATTATCCAATGTGCAATTACATAGCACCATGTATCTGCCGAAGTGCCTAACCTGTAATGTAAAGTGAAGAACACCCAGTTTGATCCACGTTAATTCAGCGTCTGTATACCAAATTACATATTTGATCATGTCCCTCTTTCACCAAGGCAAAGAAGTCTCGACTATCAGGAACTACCGATCAGCGATTGATGCGATCCACACAAGGTTCCCTGACGGATGCGCCTTCGGTTCCAACGAAGTTATTGCCGAAGTCATCCGGGGGATGTATAATCGAAGACCTGTAACCCAGAAACTCCCGCGTTCATGGAGCATAAACGGAATTCTCAGGGATATAACTGGTGACCCCTTTGAACCCATGGCGTCTCTACGCCACCTGACGTACAAAACCGTGTCCCTGGTGACTGCATCATCATCCAGGATAAGAAGTCGCCTGCAGGGGCTCTCCGTGGCGGGGGGAGGGGGGGCATATACGCTTCGACAATCACACGGCGCTCGCCTAATCCCGAACCGGCGTTCCTACCGAAGAACCAGACACTGGACTTCGTACCGGGAGGTATCTTCCTCCCCAAGATTTCTCATTTCTCATCAATCAGAGAGGATAAGCTGTGGTATCCAGTGAGAGCGTTCCTGTAGTATATTGACAGAACCAAGGAACTACATACCTGACCAATATTATGTATTAGTCCATCCGCGCCTTACACATCAGCCTCTAAAGATACGATCCTCAGATGGATTGTGCAACTGATCCAGCCCCATACACCGGCAGGAGAGAATAAGTACATACGACCTTTGAGGAAAGGCGCAAGCCCTGTTCGCAGGGGTGCCCCTAGAAGATATGATGAAGGCAGCAGCATGGAAGACACCGTCGACCTTTCTAACCGCGTCTCTGACCGACACCCTTGCATCGGAAACGGCTTTTGAGCGTGCAGTGTTGAGAGCTCCTTCGGGTAGGTCCCGTCCGTTGGGCCTCCCACCATTGTAGAAGTGCCACTCCGTGCAGATGTGGAGTAGGAGACAGGTAAGAGAGGAGCGAAGTAAATTCCCCAAAACTATATTTTACGAGAAGGGATACTTACCTGTATCTGTGAGCCCTGGTGGCACAATGGTGCTAAAACGTCCCAATTTTTAGTTAGTTAGATGGGGAAGTGTAGATGTGGAGTGGGATACAGGTAACTATCGTCGCTCGTAAATCCCCAATCCAGTAAGTTTCGGGGAATTGATAGACACTCTTTTATAGCATGACGGAATCACACTCAACACCTTATGATATCAGTTGTGCTAAATTGTAAAGGATATATCCTATAGAAAATACATATCCATGAACATACGATCACACTTATTCGTATAAATCCTTCATAATCAAGAATATTTCCGATGGATATTTTGTAGTAATGGTTTGGATAGTTGTGAGCACGTAACAACTCAGTTGGGACAAATTTTATATACTGCATCTCCGTGCAACGCTTCAAAGCACTCGCACTGACAGTTTCAGCAGTATTAATATCCTGTTTCGATGTAACGGACATGGGGTGAGAGTGGATCAAGTTGTTGGTCTTTGGGCCCAGGCTCTATCTGGGGTGATGTTTCTTAAAATGTACCACGTTTCTGTCAAATAAAGATTAGGAACTATTCATACTAGTAGTACGAGTGCTTTGAAGCATTGTATTAATGGAGAGTGCTATTATAGCATTATTGTCCTAACATGCTGCTTTCAAGATTTGAAACATAACTTGAACTCACCTTCATTTGTCGTCGTTATTGGAGAGAGATCGATATTAAAGGAACACTTTGCCTCGTTCCCTACGTCATCCTCGAAAATATACACAACCGTTGTGTGACCCAAATTGAAAGTTGAACCTGGGAAATGTGTTCTACTCCGGAAAGGCAAAGCAACTTGTGTTTGTACTCCGTAGATGCGACTCACTGCCGTCGGTTCCTGCCATGGAATTTGCTGCGGTCCTTGCGTGTACATCTGTACATCATTAGGACAATTCAAGATTGAAGGCTTGACTTTTAAGAAAAAGTGGAGAAAAATTTCGAAATGGCGATTGCTTTTCAATCCGTTCCATTAATTTAACTGAAGTAGTTTCTATGGTGAACAATGATTCTCTTCGTGGAAGTAAGTAAATGAAGGAATATAAATGTTGCATAAGTTACAATACTCTAAACAATATGTCAAATGCCATTAACATTTATTTAAATACATTTGAACATGTACTCTCCTCTCGTCAGAACCGTCTACCTTCATTCCCCATTTCGCACCGACACCACCACCACTATCACCAGCAACACCTACACCAACACCAACACCCAATCGAGCATTTGGAATGTGCTTAGGAATAAAAGCACAACGCCTGTCGGAACTTAATTTTTCATCTGTGTGCAGTTGATTTCCAGTTTTATTATTTTACATAAAATTTTGCAGTTTTGGGGATATATACCGGATCGGTAAGCTTGACAAACAAATTAGAATACGGGTAAGTCGAACATTACATTTATGATGCCAAAATAAAAGTTTGCAAACCTCCAACGCAGACGAAAGAGACACCTTCTGGAAAACATAACTCACTACATTCTCCGTTGTCGATAGCACATTGGTGTTGAGCTGCAAGGAGACCCAAAATATATATAGTTGGAAAATTATTTAAAGGGATATTTATGTTGCAATGTAATGTATTATAGGTGAGTTCTACCTATAGTTACTACTGGAGTATGACCAGAGCGTGAACAACTGAAACCGTCATGGATACGTCAGGTCATTAGCCCTTTAAACTACTCATCTATAACAATGTATGTAACTCCCTCCACTTACAACTCCATCATTTAACCCCTCCCCCCCCCCCCGACATTCATCCAAGACATAGTTTCGAAACATTTATAAGTCCTAGCGTTTATTTTAAACACAAACAAGTTAAATCAATACGGTTGTTACACCACCAGCGTTTGTTATTCACTTAGTCAATGCCTTTGAGGTGCTATGTCATCGTGACCTGGTGTGAATTCATGACACCCTATATTTGGTGTCAACAATTTGTTATGTCAACAGACGAAATATTACAATAATCTGTTACGATCTAGGAATTCCTCATGCTCCCCCCCCACCCCACCTGGGATAGGGGACGGGGATTCATGAACCAAACATATTTTACGTTATTGCAGGTTAAGTTGATATATATATATATATATATTTATATATATATTGGAATCAACTTAACTTGCAATAATGTAAACTATTTTTGTTTCATCTCACTCTCATGCAGGGTTAGTGGTAATACCTGAAATTTCTTGATCAGACATGTAATAATACAGGCCTTCCAAAGCCAGCGGATCTTCGACACCAATAGAGATACTCTTAAAAGTGTTCCCATCTCTTTCGATATAGTATAAAGCTGCATCGATTGCATGAGACCAGAAGAGGGCGAACCTGTCCATAGTGAAACCATGGAAAGCTGCAAACAATGGGTGACTATACACTGTTTGACGGTCCGTACCATTCAGGTTTATCCTCTCTAGGTCAGCGGTGTTTCTTAGTGCATTTATCCAGTAGAGCACATTGTCTGACAAACAAAAGAAGGCAATGATATCTTTGTTGTAGTAACTATTGGTTCGTGTTTCTGTGAGTAAACACAGACAGTTCCCCTTTTTTGTCGACTTGGCATTATTTTGGCTCTTATTCCCTTGGATGAGGGTTGGAGAGGGATGAGATGAGATGGGTAAGAACAAGGTAAACACTTCTCTAAAATACATGCAGTATTTCGACTACGTTGGGCAAGATAGATATGGCAAACAATTTTCATTCCAGTGACATTCAGGCAGGGAATGAATCCTAGCATGTCGGCTAATTCCGTAGTCAGCTTCAACCAGGGACTTTTAAGGGCTGTACAAAATCATTGTCTCAACATACCATAAGGATCAATCTGTAATGTCTTCACATCGTTTAAACCATCTACAAGGACAACCAGCTCTGATCCGTCTGCTTTTGATCTTTTTATACTCTGTCTACAATTCCAGAACACTGATCTAAATCATGTAGAGGTGAAAAGGAAACCAGAAATCGAATCGAATTTCCAGGAGCTTCAAAACTATTGGAACGAAAAAGTTTACGGTGGTCTCAGACTTGCTTACAAATTTACAACGTAATAGCTATCATGTTCAGAAAATGAGAGCATAGTTTAAACGTCACAAAGTTTCTGGTTGTTTTGTTTCATTATAGCAATAACGGTATTATAGCAATAATTGGATTTCCAAGCCTTGCATTTTCTCTCTAGCTCATCAGAACCTCCGAACTCCAATGATTGTAATTTAAATGCCGGTGCAATACCGTTCCACCACTCAGCCTATTGGCCTCATTACCCAACAAGAGGATTTCTACCCCTGCAACACTCATCACCCGTCCTAGCTCAGCCCTTTTTCTTCTGTTTGTCTGTTATTCCCATTCACTCTTTGACAGTCGTGGCTAACTTTTTCTTCACCCCTCGGCTCAGTTTTTCTTTCTGCAACCCTCCATCCCCAGCAACCATAGCATCACCTGCTCCATACTTCTCACTTCTTTTGATTTCATTAACTTTTATTATATTTGTTGTTCAAAGTTCCAAGTAATGACGATGGAGGTATAGATTACGAAGATTACATCGAAGTATGCGAAAATGATACATTAAGGTCTACCTATGATCCAAACTTAACACGACCGCTCGTGGAGTTTCACACCCGGAGTCTGGTGGAGAGATGTACTTTCTAGAAGTGCCGTCGAGTCGTGACACGGACACCTCATTTCGACTAGTATCAGCCCAATACATCAACCCCGTTATATACGCGACTGCTATGCCTGACGGAGCTGTATAGAGATAATGGAAGAACTTAATAAATGAAATATTTAAATTGTAACACCAACCCTTTTGCAAAATTAAATTAGGTAGCACATACTCAGAACAGTAAATAAACAAGAGGTCCACCAGACATCCAAACGAAAATATATGAGTTACAGAGGATGATTGACTTTTTTGTGAACTATTCCTTCCCTCATGAATTCAGTCTCCTCATAAAAAATTACAACAAGACAAAAATATGCGTGTGCTTGTTAATTTGTTCCTATGCGTATGGCTATTATTTGAGGCCAGCGTCGAAGGATTGTATGACAAAACTTCAGTGGCGGTCGTATCGTTTGGTACCATGGGAATGCGGGTAAGGCGAATGCGAGTGCGAAGGCGAAGTATGAGAAGTAGGAGAAGAAGTAGAAGTAGGAGAATAAATAAAAGAATTAGAAGAAGGAGTAGGAGTAGGAGTAGGAGAAGGAGAAGGAGAAGAAGGAGAAAGAGAGGGAGAGGGAGAGGGAGAAGGAGAGGGAGAAGGAGAAGGAGAAGGAGAAAGAGAAGGAGAAGGAGAGGGAGAAGGAGAAGGAGAAGGAGAAGGAGAAGGAGAAGGAGAAGGAGAAGGAGAAGGAGAAGGAGAAGGAGAAGGAGAAGGAGAAGGAGAAGGAGAAGGAGAAGGAGAAGGAGAAGGAGAAGGAGAAGGAGAAGGAGAAGGAGAAGGAGTAGGAGTAGGAGAAGGAGGAGGAGGAGAAGGAGAAGGAGAAAGAGAGGGAGAGGGAGAAGGAGAGGGAGAAGGAGAAGGAGAAGGAGAGGGAGAGGGAGAAGGAGAAGGAGACGGAGAAGGAGAAGGAGAAGGAGAAGGAGAAGGAGAAGGAGAAGGAGAAGGAGAAGGAGAAGGAGAAGGAGAAGGAGAAGGAGAAGGAGAAGGAGAAGGAGAAGGAGCAGGAGCAGGAGCAGGAGCAGGAGCAGGAGCAGGAACAGGAACAGGAGCAAGAGAAGGAGAAGGAACGTGAGAGGGAGAGGTGGTGGGAGAGGGAGAGATGGAGGGAAGGGGAGAAGGAGAATATGAAGGTGAAGGTGAAGGAGGAGAAGAAGAAGGAGAAGAAGAAGGCCTTTATTTCCAAATTCATTAAGGTGTAATGAAGAAACGTACATATAAGATAAATACTAATACTCACTGCCTATGTGGTCGTCAACAAGAATATCGTGGATGTCCCCTTTGATATTTATTCGAGCAATAAGCTTTTCATGTATATCAGTATAATAAAAATAGGCGCTGATCGGGTCAAAGGTCAAAGCGAATGGAAACGTCGATCCTGGCAGTGGAATGAGTGGAGATCCTTTCTTGCTGAATCTGTCGAAACGGATAAGTGAAGCAATGTCGGTTTCAACGGCAAAGATGTATTCCGTTCTTGGTTGTACTGTAGGGAGAAAAACAAATATTTCTGATGAGCAGTTTCATTGCAGGCGAACTAGGTAACATGCATAGTGTAAAATATTAAATGTCTTCTCTCTTAAATAAGATGGGTAATGATTTCAGAATTAACTTAGCAAAATCCGGTATAACCATGCATATCAACGTACAATTCATGAAACAATCTTACTCGTAACTACCTACAAATTTAAGATCTGAGAATTGAGAGAATTCAAACTTCTATATTTAAATACATTTCTTGGCTAAATTGCGGTTTATCCAATTATGTGTAAGTAATTACATGAAATAGTCCAATGATATGTTATATATACAGAGCATTAAAACATGTTTACTCAACCGTAGGCTATTTGTGATGACCCATCATACATATCTTGACTGTACCGAACACTAAAACCTCATGCCACAACTGTAGGCTATTTGTAATGGCCCAGAATACATATCTCGACTGTACCGAACACTAAAAAATGTTGCCTCAACTGTAGGCTATTTGTGATGGCTCAGAATACATACCTTGACTGTATCGAGCACTAAAACCTGATGCCGCAGATATGTTATTCGTTTGCATGTGGATGGTCAATTGGTTTGTCGTCGAAAGAAAGCGAATCGGATGACTTGGCCAGCCAGGGCCGTCATTGCAAAATATCGCTGGGAGGAATTCTGACCCGGGCGTAGGATCAGCGATCTAGTGGTAATCGGTGCCGGATTTGGAACGGACAGACAAATAGACGAGAAGACAGAGATATAGAAACAAATCAACGGTAATAAGTAGAATATGGCCTCTCGTAAAGTCGATACGCTTGTCAGGGATTGGATAATAAAAAGAACATAGTTTTTGAGATATTTGTGTAAAAGATTTTCCTTGTATGTATTATGAATCTCACAACATTACGCTATATAGAAATATCGAAGAAATATATTTGAATTAAGATTGCGGAGTGAAATAATATCAATGTCACTTAAGCTCTTGTAATTTCGTTTTTGTTTTTAATATCGAATGTTCAGGTCTTAAAACTATAAATTATAAGTTATTGCTAGTTTAAATAGCAGACAAAATCGGTCTTCCATAATCAGGGTATAAGCGCTGCAGTCGTCAAATGTATCTCTATTGTCGACTAGCCTGTAACGAAAGCACAAATTCAAGATGAAAGCTCATCCTTGAGAGCTCTTGACATGAAAATATACAATATCTATATGTTAGCTATGAAGTATTTCAAACGTATTTATTAACAGTGCATGTATATTTTTACCGTGATTGAATCGTAGCATTGACCGTCGGTATCTGCTTCAAGTTGAACATCATCAAACGTCAACTCGATTACTTTTCCTTCTGCAGCTTGCAAGTGCCATGTACAGTTTAGATTGAGAGGATACAAATATGGATATTCAGGCGATGTAAATGTCCCCGTTGAGTTCGAGAGCGTGACGTCACAGGCTGAATGTCAAAAGAAGTAACACAGAGAGAGGTGCAGGGGTGAGGTTAGGTGGCTGCGGGTGACGGTCAAGGTGGTAATGGGAGGGGTTAGTGCAGGCGCGGCGGAACGGAAAAATTATTGGGGGGGCTAATATGTGGAGACTATCTAAGCGGAGCGCCACCATCGGTTGGCGCGGAGCGTACAAGAAAATTTTGGGTTTTTCAAACCCCCCAGATGGCCGGAAACGGCACTTCCCGAGTGTTTTATGCTGCGAATATCTAGCCCTAAAACATGGGTCTCAAGCCTGCAATTTCTCAGATTGCACGTAAAAACATTGTAATTTGTATATTCGATGGTGTTTTAAGAGAGTAGCTATTACTCGACGTGTACTCGCAAAGACGTTTTTGAGTGTAGTAAATTACTACTTGCAATTAAATGCAATAATTACAAGGGCGTCCGAAGCTATTTTTTGAAAATTTTGAAAATATGCCTCCCAGATTGCAGGAAATGGCACTTCCCGATCTTGAAAACAAGACCCCTGCCATGCCAGAGTAGTCACATTTAGCCTACTTGCCGTCATCATTATTGAAATTTATTGAAACATATACCTCCAATATTTTTTCCATTTTTTAGTCCTACTTTTTTTTTTTTGCGTCGTGAATATTGGTCCGGCGTTCGCCGGACCTGCCCGTCAGGCGCGGCGGAACGGAAAAATTATTGGGGGGGCTAATGTGTGGAGACTATCTAAGCGGAGCGCCACCATCGGTTGGCGCGGAGCGTACAAGAAAATTTTGGGTTTTTTCAAACCCCCAGATGGCCGGAAACGGCACTTCCCGAGTGTTTTATGCTGCGAATACCTAGCCCTAAAATATGGGTCTCAAGCCTGCAATTTCTCAGATTGCACGTAAAAGTCTGTAAAAACATTGTAATTTGTATATTCGATGGTGTTTTAAGAGAGTAGCTATTACTCGTAGTGTACTCGCAAAGACGTTTTTGAGTGTAGTAAGGGCAGTGGCGGAGCTAGGGGTATTGGTCGGGGGGGGGGCAAGAATGGTCTGTAGTGGCGCTTTCGACACTATCTAAGCGGAGCGCCACCACAGGTTGGCGCGGAGCGTACAGAAATTTTTTGAGTAAAGTTACTCCCTAGATTGCAGGAAATGACCCTTTCCGGGCCTTGCTAATTTGCAGATAAACGGTGAATAAATAGGTGTCGTCGCCATTTTGTCGGAAAATTATACACCAACAGAATATGACAAATGTCAATAGGTATATGAGAGCGCAATAAAATAGTCAATAATCGCGAATAAGTTAAAAGTAGTGAAAAGCTGAAAAGGGCGCCAGCAGTCCATTTGAGTCCGTCAGGAGGGGGGGGGGTGGATCCGCCCCCTGACTGTATATATGGACGCTCCGCCACTAAGTAAGGGGATGTTGGAGAACTGGCTGAAATGAGGCAAGTCATTGGCCTAAGACGAAGTTGTGTTACGCTTACCGGTACTCACACTCACTGCTTCCACTTTTCACGGGGCGTGAAGACGCGATTGGGGTGACAATGTGGTCTATAGCCAGGGGACGGGCCGAGGGACCAGGGTCCCCCAGCAATTTCTACAATTATTACACCTATATAGTATACGTGTGCATCGGACAGATCGACAAGTATGCATTGAAAAATGGGCAGATGCACGTTTCGGAGCCTTGGTAAATATTGGGGGGGGCTTATCATGCATTTGCCCCCTCGGCTTTTTCATTGGGGGGGCTGAGCCCCCCCAAGCCCCCCCCGGTTCCGCCGCCACTGGGTTAGTGATTTGAATGACAGCGTTGAGTAGAGGGAAATAACAAGGATGTATGGAGCTAGATAGGTAATTGTAACATTACTTGCTCTAGAACGGATAGGCCTAACGTTGACAACATGGAAAAAGTAGTGTTATCTTGAGGCAATGATCCTATATATATATATATATATATATATATATATATATATATATATATATATATATATATATATATATATATATTATATATATATTGAACATGACTTTGCCGGACAAAAAACAACGTTTGATACGTGTTTTGAACGCGCATTTAACTTTCAATAATAAGGGAGATTTTAATCGTGTTATCAAGTGAAGAAATCTTTCTTAAATGTGTTTATACGTTTGTTGACCTTAATTTTGAAATCGTAGCAGCTTGCGTCTAATCTCATCGTTCCGGTTACAACTTTGTTTGGACTTAAGTAAACATAAAGATGCACTAGCATTGTTTCTTTAGCTTTTCTGGTTTGAGATATTCATCTTTCAAACATGTTAATATCTCTGGAATGCTCCTTTAAGGTTAAATTGATAGCAACATTGTGCTCCTCAGTGCAGATCTTCATGTTACTTTTCATCCACTTTTTTTATCAATAAATTCTAATATCTCAGAAAATGTTCTTTAATTAGTTATGAAAAAAATATCACAATTTGGATAACATTCAACACTATTTGTCCTTCAAAATTGTGTTTCCTGTATTGAATTTTGTCATGCATCTGAGAAACTGACGTAATGCGCTGGGTGTTAAACTAAGTAGTACCACCGCTTTAATTGTTTTGTATATGGTTTTGGGGATCCTCGAAAAGTTCATAAAAAACTTGTAAGTAAGGTATCCCCAAAATACAAACTTACAAAGTATAACAAAGGTACAAAGTATGACCCAAGAAAAATGTTAAAAGAAAAATGAATAATAATAAGAAGAAAAAGTGGGGGGAGAAGAATAAAAAAATTGTAAAAACGCTGTAACAACTAATTTCTTTAGGCAAGAAGGAGAAACCATCTCATGGTCGAGGGGAGGGGTGTTGTCTATTAATAAAACTATTTTAATTAAATCATTGAGTCTTTTAACGGGAGCACATCACACTGCATTTTTCTGACTTCTGTTTGCCTGTGAATTCTACAACAACAAAAATTACTAAAAGGTATTATCTTCCTCTAAAGTGGATAAATACATTATCTTGATTTTAAAAAATAAATGTTATTTATGCCATAACTCATGAAATATTCAAAATCATTCAGATGGAAAATGTTTACCTATGAAACCGAAATCAATTTTTATGCTGTTTCTTTTACTTATTACTTCTCATTTACGAATGATTTGTAAATGGGTCTCTTTTGATCGGCGGTCTCACTTGACTCTTCTCGCCCTCGACTCCCAGGATAATTGCAGACCCAACCGTCCCCTACCAAATCGCGGGACATGTTAGCTCTGGTGGCACCATGGGGCAGATCCGGAATGAGGTTAAAATGGGCTGTGCCCAGGGAGTGATGGCACAGTGCCAAACATTCCAATGTGTAGTTAGGTAGATGGGGAAGTGTAGATGTGGAGTGGGATACAGGTAACTATCGTCGCTCCTTAATCCCCAAACCAGTTAGTTTTGGGGAATTGATGGACACGCTTTTATAGCATGACGGATTCACACTCAACACCTTATGTTCT
>NC_092575.1:16474809-16549809 GCF_037975245.1 Apostichopus japonicus | reverse complement strand
AGAAGGAGAAGGAGAAGGAGAAGGAGAAGGAGAAGGAGAAGGAGAAGGAGAAGGAGAAGGAGAAGGAGAAGGAGAAGGAGAAGGAGAAGGAGAAGGAGAAGGAGAAGGAGAAGGAGAAGGAGAAGGAGAAGGAGAAGGAGAAGGAGAAGGAGAAGGAGACAGAGGAAAATGAGAAGAAGGAGGAGGACAAGGACAAGGATTTTCCAAAGTAGTTAAGGTGTAATGAGGAGACGTTCTACGTATATAATAATTACTAATACTCACTGTCTATATGGTCGTCAACTAGAATATCGTGGGTATCCCCTTTGATATTTACTCGAGCAATAAACTTCACTTGTATATCAGTGTAATAAAAATAAGCGCTGATCGGGTCAAAGGTCAAAGCGAATGGATGCGTCGATCCTGGCAGTGGAAGGTTTGGAATTCCTTTGATGCTGAATCTGTCGAAACGGACAATTGAAGCAATGTCAGTTCTAACGGCAGCGATGTATTCCGTTCTTGGTTTCACTGTAAGGAGAAAGAAGAACTTTATTCAAGTATATCTGATAAACAACTTCATTGCAGATGAACGAGGTAACATACATAAGTATAATTTATTGACTGTCTTCTCTCTTAAATAAGATGGGTAATGATTTCAGAATAAACTTGACAAAATTCAGTATAACCATGTGTAACGAAAAAGCAATATTATTCGTAATTACGTTATGACTTAATATCTGAGACTTAAGAGAATGCAACAACTTCTACAATTAAATATATTTCTTTAATAAATTGCGGTTCATCCAATTACGTGTGAATAATTACATGTTATAGCTCAATGATAGGCTCTATGTGGCGTCCCGGAATACATACCTTGACTGTACCGAGCACTAAAACCTGTTGCCCCAATTGTGCTATCCGTTTGCATGTGGATTGTCAATTGGTTTGTCGTCGATAGAAAGCGAATCGGATGACTTGGCCAGCGAGGTCCATTATCACAAAATATCGCTGGTTTGAATCCTGACCCGGGCGTGGGATCGGCGATCTAGTAGTAATCGGTGCCGGATTTGGAACAGACAGACGGATAGACGGGAAGACAGAGATATAGAAACAAATCAACAGTAACCAGTAGAATATGGCTTCTCGTAAAGTCGATACGCTTGTCAGGGATTGGATAATAAAATGAACATCCTTGAGAGCTCTTTACATAAAATTAAACAATATCGACGATCAATATATGTTAGCTATCAGGTATTTCAAACGTATTTATTAACCGTGCATGTATATATTTACCGTGATTGAATCGTAGCAATGACCGCCGGTATCTGCTTCAAATTGAACAGCATCAAACGTCAACTCGATGACTTTTCCTTCTGCAGCTTGCAAGTGCCATGTACAGTTAAGATTGGAAGGATACAAATTTGGATATTCAGGCGATGTAAATATCCCCATTGAGTTTGAGAGCGTGACGTCACAGACTGATATCAAAAGAAGTAACAGAGAGAGAGATGCAGTGGGTGGGGTTTAGGTGGGTGCGGGTGACGGTCAAAGGGTAATGGTGAGGGGTTTAGGTGGGTGCGGGTGACGGTCAAGGGGTAATGGTGAGGGGTTAGTGATTTGAATGACAGCGAAGAGTAGAGGGAAATAGCAAGGACGTATGGAGCAGGCATGGTATTTGGAACATTACATGCTGTTGACCGGAGAGGCCCAACGTTGACAACATGAAACAAGTAGTGTTATCTTTATAGGATATAAATCGATAGTTGTATGTATTTGTCATAAATGTAACATTAGCCAAACAGAAAAACAACATATAATGAATGTTTTGAACACACACACGTGCGCGCTCACACATAATCATTTAACAACTAACAATTTGCGAGATTTTAACCGTTTCATGAAGGGAAGAAAGAAGAAACCTTTCTTAAATTGTTGTATCGTTATTAAATGTTAGGTTTGTTCCTTTATTTTTGAAGTCATAACATCTTCCGCCTATTATCATCGTTTCTGCTACAATTTTGTTTGGACTTAAGTTAACGATAAGATCACTAGTATTTTTTCTATTGCTTTTCTGGTTTGAGATATTTATCTTTCAAATATACTAATATCTTTGGAATGCTATTTAAGGTTAAATTGATAGCGAGGTCGTGCTCCTAAATGAAGACTTTCATGTTACTGTTACTCCACTGTTTGATTATTAATTTCTAATAACTCAACCAAAACATGTTCTGTTAAACCTGTTATGAACAAAGATCACATTTGGATGAAATTCGACACTATTCGTCCTAAACAGAATTTGTAATGCATTGTTACATATTATTTATGGCCATCAAATGTTTGTTTCCTGTATTGAGTTTTTTTTTATTGCATCTGTCGAACAGACCCAATACGCTGTGTGTTAGACTAAGTGTACAATCATTTTCATTGTAACAATGCTGTAAAAACTAAAATGTTTTAGGTTTCGTTGAAAAGGGGCAAGAAGAAGAAACCATCTCATGTTCGAGGGGAGGGGTGTTGTCTATTAATAAAACTATTTTAATTAAACCATTGAGTCTTTTAACGCGACTACATTCTAACTGCCTTGTTTGGTCATCTGTTCGCCTGTGACATACTACAAAAATAACCGCCCAAAGTATAATCTACCTCTAATGTGGAAAATACATCCTCTTAAGCAATCAAAAAAAAAAGTTAAATCATGACATAAATCATGAAATATATTCCAAATCATTCAGATTGGACCAAGCTCATATTTGGTGAGTAGGTGTACGTGTGTGGGTGTGTGTGTGTGTGTGTGACGCCTTGCTTGTAGACACGATATCTCAAGAAGGGGAGCTTTAACCAACCTCATATTGGTAAGTAGGTGTATCACATTGTGTGGAAGAAGCCAATTGCTTTTAGGGGAGGTCAAAGATCGTAGGTGTCACTCGGGGTCCAACTGTGGAAACCTTGTTAACGCGATATCTCAAGAAGGGAAGCTTGGATTAATCACATATTTCGTGTGTATGAGAACCACATTTGGGAGAAAAAGCTTTTTGTTTTAAGAGGAGGTCAAACGTCACTTTGGGTCAATTTGTGAACACCTTAATAACACGATAATCTCAAGAAGAAAAGCTTAGATCAGTCTCGTATTTCGTTTGAAGGAGTACCACATTCAGTAAAAGAAGTCGATGGTTTTTTATGGGGATCAAAGTTGATTTGGCTTCACTTAGGTCAAATTGTATAAACAGGACATCTCAAAAAGGGAAGCTTGGACCAATCACATATTTAGTATGTATTTGTGACACGTGAAGTACAAGAAGCCGATGGTTTTTGTGGAGGTCAAATCTCATTTGGAGTAACCAGAGAATCAAATTGTGGAATCCTTGTTTCATAATGTACCGTATCTCCAACCGACCAGCCTATTAGATTACATGTGCGTTACGCCTCATATGAATAGGTGAGGTTGTTGGCAATTGGAAATTAGCTGGTGGGCATCCGTAGATAGCGAAAAAGCAAACTAGCGACCAAAGTACCGTTGGATTAACTGTGTCGCTATATTTACATTGGCACTCTGTACAAGCATGTAAATAAAGGTTTTAACATTGCTTGTACATACAGCGGTAGGTAATATTTGGCGTAAAGGGAAAATGTTTTAAGTAAGAATACCAATAAACCTAAGGTGGCTAAACAGGAGTTATGAGACAAGTTTGCTGTTATTGCTTCTCGGACATTTTGTAAAGATTTACACTCAACAGCAGTTGCGATAGCATCAACCTTATATTTTCATTGCGCGAAAGATCGCTTTCATTTAGGCAATGTAATGGAGTAATAGCGATATTTTTCAGACACCGATCTTCAGTTAAAAGACAAGATACATAAGATAAGTAGGCCTAGCTGGGTTTTTTTCTTGCAATTCTGTGACATGTTTTACTTTATTCATCATTTATTTTTGGTGCACAAAGTTTAATTTTCATACTGCACAGAAACATAATTTTCCAATGTGCAATTACGTAGCACCATGTATCTGCTGAAGTGCCTGACCTGTAATGTAAAGCTGAACTAACACCCAGGTTAGGCACGTTGAATCAGCGTCTGTATACCAAATCACATATTTGATCATGTCCCTCTTTCACCAGGGCAAAGAAGTCTCGACTATCAGGATCTACCGATCAGCGATTGATGCGATCCACACAGGGTTCCATGACGGATGCGCCTTCGGTTCCAACGGAGTTAATGCCGAAGTTATCCGAGGGAT
Source organism: Apostichopus japonicus (assembly GCF_037975245.1). Lineage (NCBI taxonomy): Eukaryota > Metazoa > Echinodermata > Holothuroidea > Aspidochirotida > Stichopodidae > Apostichopus > Apostichopus japonicus. The sequence goes on along the minus strand of NC_092575.1, from coordinate 16,545,596 downwards.
GGATAATCATAGACCTGTAACCCGGAAACTCCCGCGTTCATGGAGCGTAAACGGAATTCTCAGGGATATGACTGGTGACCCCTTTGAACCCATGGCTTCTCTACGCCACCTGACGTACAAAACCGTGTTCCCAGTGGCTGCCTCATCATCCAGGAGAAGAAGTCGCCTGTAGGTACACTCCGTGGGGGGGGGGGGTGCATGTACGCTTCGACAATCACACGGCGCTTGTCTGATCCCCGAACAGGCGTTCCTACCGAAGAACCAGACACTGGACTTCGTTCCGGGAGACACCTTCCTCCCTAAGATTTCTCATTTTTACATCAATCAGAGAGGATAAGATGTGGTGTCCAGTTATAGCGCTCCTGTGGTATATTGACAGAACCAGGGCACTACGTACATACCTCACAAATATTAGTCATTAGTCCATCCGCGCCTTACAAATCAGCCTCTAAAGATACGATCATCATATGCATTGTTCAAATGATCCAGCCCCATACACCGGCAGGAGAGAATAAGTGCATACGGTCTTTAAAGCCAGGCGTCCTTCAAAGCCCTTTTCGTAGGGGTCCCCCTAGAGGATATGCTGAAGGCAGCAGCATGGAAGGCACCGTCGACCTTTGTTTCCGCGTATCTGACCGACACCTTGCATCGGAAACGGCTTTTGGGCGTGCAGTGTTGAGAGTTCTTTCGGGTAGGTCCACCCCGTTGGGCCTCCCACCATTGTAGTAGTGCCACTCCGGGCAGATATGGAGTAGGAGACAGCTAAGACAGGAGCGAAGTAATTTCCCAAAGCTTTATTTTACGAGAAGGGACACTTACCTGTATCCCTTCTCCTACTACCACGCTCGGGACCTGCACTTACAAGACTCGACTCGATGGATGAGCGTCATACGAAAACCAACCATACTCGCGACCGGATCTCTGCAGATCATAGGAAGACCCTTCTATCTTGATATATTTGTCACTTGTCACACCTGATCCAAACCAACGGTTTTCCTATGGGGTCGAAGATGTTCTATCGATCCAATTAAATCGCAGAACCAAGACACACAGAGGTGAGTCCAGAACTCCTATACGGGACTCTTTCTATTCTTACTGATGTTTACTATAGTAGTTCATGTGGAGTTGCTGTTGCACATAATACCATACTCATTTCACCTTGTTCCACTTGAGATGGGTCTATCTTGAGAGGCGGACACACTTGACTCTTCTCGCCCTCGACTCCCATGGTAATTGCCGACCCAACCCTTTCCTACCAAATCGCGGGACATGTGAGCCCTGGTGGCACTATGGGGTTGATCCGGAAGGAGGTGGAAGTTTGCGGTGCCCAGGGAGCGAGGGCGCAGTGCTAAAACGTTCCAATGTGTAGTTAGGTAGATGGGGAAGTGTAGATGTGGAGTGGGATACAGGTAACTATCGTCGCTCGTTAATCCCCAAACCAGTCAGTTTTGAGGAATTGTTGGACACTCTTTTATAGCATGACGGAATCACACACAACACCCTATGATCTCAGTTGGGCTAAATTGTAAAGGATATATCCTATAGAAAGTACATATCCATGTACATACGATCACACTTCCTTCGTATAAATCCTTCATAATCAAGAACATTTCCAATGGACATTTTGTAGTAATGGTGTGGATAGTTGTGTGCAATCAACAACTCAGTTGGGACACATTTTATATACTGCGTCTCCGTGCAACGCTTCAAAGCACTCGCGCTGACTGTTTCAGCAGTATGAATCATGTTTCGATGTGACGTACTGGGGGTGAGAGTGGATCAAGTTTTTGGTCTTTTGGCTCATGCTCTATCTGGGGTGACGTTTCTTAAAATGTACCAAATTTCTGTCAAATAAAGGTTAGGAACTATTCATACTAGTAGTACGAGTGCTTTGAAGCATTGTATTAATGGAGAGTGCTATTATAGCATTATTGTCCTAACATGCTGCTTTCAAGATTTGAAACATAACTTGAACTCACCTTCATTTGTCGTCGTTATTGGAGAGAGATCGATATTGAAGGAACACTTTGCCTCGTTCCCTACGTCATCCTCGAAAATATACACAACCGTTGTGTGACCCATATTGAAAGTTGATCCTGGGATATGTGTTCTATTCCGGAAAGGCAAAGCAACTTGGGTTTGTACTCCGTAGATGCGACTCAATGCCGTCGGTTCCTGCCATGAAATTTGCTGCGGTCCTTGCGTGTACATCTGTACATCACTAGGACAACTCAAGATTGAAGGCTTGACTTTTAAGAAAATAGAAAAAAATAAAAAAATGGCGATTGCTTTTCAGTCCGTTCCATTTATTTAACTGAAGTAGTTTCTATGATGAACAATGATTCTCTTCGTGGAAGGAAGTTAATGAATGGGGAATATAAATGTGGCATTAGTTACAATACTCTAAACAATTTTCAAATGTCATTAACATTTACTTAAATACATTTGAACATGTACTCTCCTCTCGTCAGAACCGTCTACCTGCATTCCCCATTTCGCACCGACACCACCACTATCACCAGCGACACCTACACCAACAACAACACCCAATCATTTGGAATGTGCTCAGGAATAAAAGCACAACGCCTGTCGGAACTTAATAATTCATCTGCGTACGGTTGATTTCCAGTTTGATTATCTTACATACAATTACACAGTTTCTGGGATACATCCCGGACCGATAAACTTCACATACAAATTTGAACACGAGTAAGTCGAACATTTCATTGAATGCCAAATTAAAAGTTTGCAAACCTCCAACGCAGACGAACGAGACACCTTCTGGAAAACATAACTCACTACATTGCCCGTTGTCGATAGCACATTGGTGTTGAGCTGCAAGGAGACCCAAAATATAATTGAAAAATTATTTATAGGGATATTTATGTAGCAATGTAATATATTATAGGTGTGTTCTACCTATAGTTACAACTGGAGTATGACCCGAGCGTGAACAACTGAAACGGTCATGGATACGTCAGGTCAATGGCCCTTTAAACTACTCATCTATAAGAATATATGTAAGTCCCTCAACCTACAACTCCATGATTTAACCCCTCCCCCCCCCCCCCGACACTTAAACAAGACATACTTTCGAAACATTTATAAGTTCTAGCGTTTATTGTAAACACATAACAGTTGAATGATTCCGGTTGTTACACTATCAGCGTTTGTTATTCACCTAGTCAAGCCTTTGAGGTGCTATGTCATCGTGACTAGGTGTGAATTCATGACACACTATATTTGGTGTCAACATTTTGTAATGTCAACGGACGAAATATTCCAATTATCAGCTACGACCTGGGAATTCCTCATGCTCCCACCCCCCCCCCCCAACCCCAACTTTGGCATAGGGGACGGGGATTCATGAACCAAAAATATTTTACATTATTGCAGGTTAAGTTTATTCCACTATATTTATATAAATATATATATATATATAAACATATATATATATATATATATATACATATATATATATATGAATCAACTTAACTTGCAATAATGTAAACTATTTTTGGTTCATCTCACCCTCATGCAGGGTTAGTGGTAATACCTGAAATTTCTTGATCAGACCTGTAATAATACAGGCCTTCCAAAGCCAGCGGATCTTCGACACCAATAGAGATACTATTAAAAGTGTTCCCACCTCTTGCGATATAGTATAAAGCTGCATCGATTGCATGAGACCAGAAGAGGGTGAACCTGTCCATAGTGAAACCATGGAAATCTGCAAACAATGGGTCACTATACACTGTTTGACGGTCCGTACCATTCAGGTTTATCCTCTCTAGGTCAGCGGTGTCTCCTAGTGCATTTATCCAATAGAGCACATTGTCTGAAAAACAAAAGAAGGCAATGATATATTTGTTGTAGTTACTATTGGGTCGTGTTTCTGTGAGTAAACACAGACAGATCATTAGTCAATGCAAGATCGCCATTGATCATACTTAGGCACCCTAGTCGGGTGGAGGAAGAGGGACCAATGAGGGTTGGGTTGAGGCGGTGGTACGTGTTAATTTGGTTGGATGAGGTAAGTCCACTAAGTTACTTCCGACAAAATGAACAAAACTTTCTGCACCAGTTATTGAATTTTCTCTAATATATTTCCTCAACCATTTTGTCAGTAATACTATGAAGTTTTTAATGATTATTTATGATCCCTTTTTTCGTCGACATGGCATTATTTAAGCTCTTATTCCCTTGGATGAGAGTTGGGGAGGGATTGGATGAGATGGGTAAGCACAGGGTAAACACTTTTCTAAAATACATGCATTTTTTTTTACTACGTTGGGCAAGATAGATATGGCAAACAATTTTCATTCCAGTGACATTCAGGCAGGGAATGAATCCTAGAATGGCGGCTAATTCCGTAGTCAGCTTCAACCAGGGACTTTTAAGGGCTTTACCAAATCATTGTCTCAACATACCATAAGGATCAATCTGTAATGTCTTCACATCGTTTAATCCATCTACAAGGGCAACCAGCCTTGATCCGTCTGCATTTGATCTCTGTATACTCTGTCTACAATTCCAGAACACTGATCTAAATCATGTAGAGGTGAAAAGGAAAACAGAAATCGAATCGAATCGAATTTCCAGGAGCTCAAAACTATTATAACGAAAAAGTTTACAGTGGCCTCAGATTTGCATACAAATTTACAACGTAATAGCTTTCATGTTCAGAAAATGAAAGCATAGTTTAAACGTTACAAAGTTTCTGGTTGTTTTGTTTCATTATAGCAATAACGGTATTATAGCAATAATGGTATTTCCAAGCCTTGCATTTTCTCTCTAGCTCATCAGAACCTCCGAACTCAAATGATTGTAATTGAAATGCCGGTACAATACCGTTCCACCACTCAGCCTATTGACCTCATTACCCATATAAGAGGATTTCTACCCAAACCTCTGCATCACCCGTCCTACCTAAGCCCTCTTTTCTTCTGTTTGTCTCATTATTCCCATTCACTCTTTTACAGCCATTGCTACCTTTACCCCTCTGCTCAGTTTTTCTTTTTGCAACCCTCCATCCCCAGCAACCATAGCATCACCTGCTCTATAATTCTCTTTTGATTTCATTAACTTTTATTTTATTTGTTGTTCAACGTTCCAAGTAATGACTATGCATGTACAGATTAGGAAGATTACATGGTATAAAGTATGCGAAAATGATACATGAAGGTCTACCTATGATCCAAACTTAATGCAACCGCTCGTGGGGTTTCACACCCTGAGTCTGGTGGAGAGATGTACTTCCTAGATGTGCCGTCGAGTCGTGACACGGACACCTCATTTCGACTAGAATCAGCCCAATACATCAATCCCGTTATATACGCGACTGCTATGCCTGACGGAGCTGTATAGAGATAATGGAAGAACTTACTAAATGAAATATTTAAACTGTACACCAACACTTTGCAAAATTAAAATAGGTAGCACATACTCAGAACAGTAAATAAACAACATGTCCACCAGACATCCAAACGATGATTGTTTGTTTGTTTTTGAAAAAAAATAACAACAAGACAAAAATATGCGAGTTCTTGTTTATTTGTTCCTATGCGTATGGATATTATTTGAGGCCAGCGTCGAAGGATTGTATGACATAACTTCAGCGGCGTTCGTATGGTTTGTTACCATGGGAATGCGGATAAGGTGAATACGAAGGCGAATGCGAATGCGAAGGCGAAGGACAGGGCGAAGTAGTAGAAGTAGTAAGTCGGAGAATAATTAAAAGATTTAGAAGAAGGAGAAGGAGAAGGGGGATGAGAAGGAGAAGGAGAGGGAGAGGTGGAGGTGGAGGTGGAGGTGGAGGTGGAGGTGGAGGTGGAGGTGGAGGTGGAGGTGGAGGTGGAGGTGGAGGTGGAGGTGGAGGTGGAGGTAGAGGGAGAGGGAGAGAGAGAGGTGGAGGGAGGGGTGGAGTGAGAGGGAGAAGGAGAAGGAGAAGGAAAAGAAAAAGGAGAAGGAGAAGGCCTTTGTAACATTGTTTCCAAAGTCATTAAGGTGTAATGAAGAAACGGACATAAAAGATAAATACTAATACTCACTGCCTATATGATCGTCAACGAGAATATCGTGGATGTCCCCTTTGATATTTATTCGAGCAATAAACTTCTCTTGTATATCAGTGTAATAAAAATAAGCGCTGATCGGGTCAAAGGTCAAAGCGAATGGAAACGTCGATCCTGGTAGTGGAATGAGTGGAGATCCTTTCTTGCTGAATCTGTCGAAACGGATAAACGAAGCAATGTCGGTTTCAATGGCAAAGATGTATTCCGTTCTTGGTTGTACTGTTAGGAGAAAAAAATTATTGCAAAATCCAGTCAAACCATGGGCAACGTACAATTCATGAAACAATCTTACTCGTAACTACCTACAAATTTAAGATCTGAGAATTAAGAGAATTCAAACTTCTATATTTAAAATATTTCTTGGCTAAATTGCGGTTTATCCAATTACGTGTAAGTAATTACATGAAATAGTCCAATGATATGTTATTTATACAGAGCATTAAAACATGTTTACTCAACCGTAGGCTATTTGTGATGACCCATCATACATATCTTGACTGTACCGAACACTAAAACCTCATGCCACAACTGTAAGCTATTTGTAATGTCCCAGAATACATATCTCGACTGTACCGAACACTAAAACCTGTTGCCTCAAGTGTAAGCTATTTGTGATAGCCCAGTATACATATCTCGACTGTACCGAACACTAAAACATGTTGCCTCAACTGTAGGTTATTTGTGATGGCACGGAATACATACCTTGACTGTACCGAGCACTAAAACCTGATGCCGCATATATGTTATTTGTTTTCATATGGATCGTCAATTGGTTTGTCGTCGAAAGAAAGCGAATCGGATGACTAGGCCAGCCAGGTCCGTCATTGCAAAATGTCGCTGGGAGGAATTCTGACCCGGGCGTAGGATCAGCGATCTAGTGGTAATCGGTGCCGGATTTGGAACGGACAGACAAATAGACGAGAAGACAGAGATATAGAAACAAATCAACAGTAATCAGTAGAATATGGCCTCTCATAAAGTCAATACGCTCGTCAGGAATTGGATAATAAAAAGAATATAGTTTTTGAGATATTTGTTTAAAAGATTTTCCTTCTATTTATTATGAATCTCACAACATTACGCTACCTAGAAATATCAAAGAAATACATTTCCTAAATTTATTGGTTGAATTATGCGGCATGAAATAATATCAATGTCATTTAAGCTCTTGTAGTTTCGTTTTTGTTTTTAATATCGAATGTTCAGGTCTTAAAACTATAAATTATAAATTATTACTAGTTTAAATAGCAGACAAAATCGGTCTTCCATAATCAGGGTATAAGCGCTGCAGTCGTCAAATGTATCTCTATTGTCGACTAGCCTGTAACGAGAGCACAACTTCAAGATGAAAGCTAATCCTTGAGAGCTCTTAACATGAAAATGTACAATATCGACGATATATATGTTAGCTATGAAGTATTTCAAACGTATTTATTAACAGTGCATGTATATTTTTACCGTGATTGAATCGTAGCATTGACCGTCGGTATCTGCTTCAAGTTGAACATCATCAAACGTCAACTCGATTACTTTCCCTTCTGCAGCTTGCAAGCGCCATGTACAGTCAAGATTAGAAGGATACACATTTGGATATTCAGGCGATGTAAATGTCCCCGTTGAGTTCGAGAGCGTGACGTTACAACCTGAATGTCAAAGGAAGTAACACAGAGAGAGGTGCAGTGGTGAGGTTTAGGTGGGTTCGGGTGACTGTGAAGGTGGCAATGAGGAGGGGTTAGTGATTTTAATGACAGCGTGAAGTAGAGGAAAATAACAAGGATGTATGGAGCTAGATAGGTTATTGGAACATTACTTGCTCTAGACCGGATAGGCCTTACGTTGACAACATGTTATCTGTAGGATGTAAAGCAATGATCCTATACATTTTGCTCTCTTGAACATGAATTTGCCGCACTGAAACAACGTATGATATGTGTTTTTAACGCGCATTTAACTTTCAATAATAAGCGAGATTTTAACCGTTTTATCAAGTGATGAAATCTTTCTTAAATGTGTTTATAGTTATTAAATGTTACGTTTGTTTACCTTAATTTTGAAATCGTAGCAGCTTGCGTCTAATCTCACCGTTCCGGTTTCACTTTCGTTTGGACTTAAGTAAATGATAAGAGACAATAGCATTGTTTCTATAGCTTTTCTGGTTTGTAATGTTCATCTTTATAATATGCTAATATCTCTGGCAAGCTCGTTTAAGGTTGAACTAATAGTGACGTCATGCTCCTAAGTGCAGAACATTCATGTTACTGTTTTTCCACTTTGTTATCAATAAATTCTAATAACTCAACCAAAACATATTCTTTAATCCTGTTATAACCCAAAAATTACATTTGGATGACATTCAACACTCTTTGTCCTTGACAAACTTTGTAATACATTGCAATATATTATTTGTGCTCATCAAAAGTTTGTTTTCTATAATGAGTTTTGTGTTGAATCTGAGGAACTGACATAATGCCCTGTGTGTTAGACTAAGTAGTACCACCACTTTAATTGTAACAACGCTGTAGCAACTAAGATGTTTTAGGTTTCGTTGAAAAGGGGCAAGAAGAAGAAATCATCTCATGGTCGATGGGAGGGGTGTTGTCTATTAATAAAACTATTTTAATTACATCATCGAGTCTTTAACGCGAGCACATTCATACTGCATTTTCCTGCCTTTTGTTTGCCTGTGAATTCTACAACAACAAAAATCACCAAAAGGTATTATCTTCCTCTAAAGTGAAAAAGTACGTAATCTTGATTTAAAAATATAAAAGTTTATTTATGCCATAATTCATGAAATATTCAAAATCATTCAGATGGAAAATGTTTACCTATGAAACCGAAATCAATTTTTATTCTGTTTCTGTTACTTATTGCTTCTCATTTACGAATGATTTGTAAATGTAATTGTTTTTACAGAATCCACAGTTTAGAAATGTAATCTGAATGCGTAACTTACCATGTATAGTCCTCATGTTCAAATGTTTTTTGTTTTTTTTTGTGTTTATCAATTAATTATTTCAAGCAACAAGATGGTGTGATAACGGAACACTCTCAACCAGCTTTTTGACTGTGAACTTTCATTTACTTACTCAGTTTCAAAATAAATTAAAACTGTTAGCCGACTGCTTATACACTAAAGAGCCTGTGTTAGAGAATGTATAATAGTAAGTTGGCTTGACGTTTCGATCCTAGCAGGATCTTCTTCAGAGGCTAAATGACAAGTTACAGTAACAGAAGGGACAAATACACACACAGAATATAGACAGGTCAATAAGCAGGGTGAACGCAAAGAGATAGATGTAAGGGGATTAGTAGACAAGGGATGGAGAGAAGAATGAAAGTAATCACCAGGGGAAGAGGAGAGGAAGGAAATCAACTGTAGAGGGACAAAGAGAGGATTAGGGGAAGGGGGTAGGGAATAAAACTGGAGAAGGACATTAGACTGCCATACTCTTCCCCCAGGTTAAATCTTACACGCTCTCTACGTTTATTGTTATTCTAAAAAAAAAAACTCATGAAAACCAAAACAAGCGCACGATCATCGCTTCCGCGATCGTGCATGTACGTGTTAGCGGTTAAAATAAACCTTGTGTTCTAATTGAATTTTTTTTTATTGTAAGTGTTATTTTATTATAAAATATTATAGATGTCATATAGGAATGTGTACAAACATGTGCCTTAAGATTTTATTTTTTTCTTTATTTTCTGTAGCAGCAAAGGTCCTCACATCTTTGATTCTCGTGCCATTTAACTAGTTGGAGATCAGGTACGGTATGTTATGAACAGAATACAATTGAAGTCTGCAATTTGTCAACCGTGGTTCAATGTAATGACATGCATTTCATACGTTGTAGGTTGATACCGAAGTAGTATGTAGTTTTTCCTGATTCCTTTTTATATAACTTTCTCTAACTGAAAGTAGGCTGGATGGGAATGGTAAACATGTTTATATAAAGAATTCCACATGATGAATTAAATCAGTATATTTTGTAATGAATTAATTAAAGAATTTCAAGTTCATTATTTTTCTAAATCATAAGAACTGAGAAGACCAGAGATGACCAATGGATGACTTTTGGCAGATTTTTATTCTTTTTCTAACTCAAGGTAAAACAAATGAGTGCTAGTTATCTTTCTCTAGGTATTATGGTTTCAAAATATTTACGTTTAAAGTATGTTAAACTTTTGAATTCTCCTTTAAAGGTAAATTGGTGATGGTTTTCCTCTCCATTGCGGTCTTAATGTTAATGTATAACTTCTGACTCACCAAAGATATATATTTGAAAATATATTCTGTTACCATTATATAAAGTATAGAGTACCTATGAATGACATCCGACATCATTTATCAATGACAAGTTCGAAATGTATAACAGGTCATTTGAGGCAATAAAAGTCTTGATTTTTCATTGAGGTTTTTTTTCATCTGAGAAACAGATGTCTTTGTATTAGACTTCATAGTCCAGTTACTTTACCTGATGAACAAAAGCTGTTTAAAGGGTCATTCCTCAAAAGTTAAAAGTGCTATAGAAGTACAACATGGACTAATAGAAGTGGTTAATGGTCTGCAACATACATTAACTAAATTTGCGCCTTTAGAAGACGGAAAGAGAACCTTACCTCTCATTTTCATTTACTATATAGGATCAAAATAACTACAAAATGTGAACCAAACGATTACAATTTTACCAGTATTTTGTGTTTTGCACTCGTGATATTTATCACCGCTAAAAACACATGTTACGTTAAAAAAAAATCTTGTTAGGAAAGCTTTTGTGTTTCAGTAGATATTGTTGATTTTCGTTGATTACCAATTAAGGATTTAAAAAAAAAAAACTTCATCAAGCTTTAATTAAAGTCGGGTGTGAATTCATATCACTAATATCTTGATCGTTTTGTGTGTTTGTTGGATTAAGACCAGTTTAACTTTTAAAAGGTACGGCGATCGTTATTTCATGTGTATCTGTCAATACGTTTTGTATGTTCTCTATAAAATGCTTCAACTAGGCCTATTGTTTGTTTGGTTATTTTTCTTTTCGAATAACTCAGCAACGATTGAAGTGCGGTACCTTTAGGAGGGGAGGGGCGGTAGGAAAAATATATATACCCATACAGTCATTGTTCAAAAATTGTTTCAAAAGATCCTCCCTTCTGCTCCATCAGTAGTTTATATACATATATGGACGGTATATGCTGCGACAAAGAGTAAAAGTCTTGTAAAATTAAAATTAAAATAATCTCAGAAAGGCAACATCCTTTTGCAAGGCTGCGGTAACCTTACCTTCTGCCATGAGCAACTTTCCTCCCAAAAAGAAGAGATATAAGAAAGATGAAGAGAAATTTATTTGGTATTTCATGGTTGAGTTAATCTTGTTATCACTGCTACAGTTGCTCGTTGTGTTGCAGACTCATAAAAAGATTATCTTGTGTTGAACATCCGTATGCCGAAGCCAAAACTAATAGAAAAAAACAAATGGCAGTCTTAATTGACACGATTTCCAAAGCAAAACAACAGAAAATCAAGTTGTTTACAAACCATGGCACGCATCCTCTAACTGACTGTGTATGTAAGTTGTTAGTTACAAACTCTTTCAGCTTAAATCTCTTCCTTGTTGGCTTGGTATGTACCATCGCATTACTAGAAGAAAGTACTAAGGAATGGTCAACGATATTAGCAATTATTAGCATTAAGCAAGTGTGATATAGTGTAGCTTGTAAAAACGATGACGTCATTACCGAATTAATGCACTGTAGATCATTTGAACTTTATATTCGTTACGTGAATGCATCTCAATGTACAAAGAACTCTATCGGTTTCCGCGAAGATTACATGTCAGTGGAAGTCAATAAGAGGCAAACGCTGACACATGTTGTACTTCCCAAGACGAACGCAAAGCATTGGTAAGCTGCATACTTAGTATATGGATCCATCTTAAATGATCACAAGGGCATATATACCATAAATTCCCTTTCTGAAAGATTTATATAACGAAGGCTACTTGAGGTCAAAGTGAGGTCAAATTTTGAAAATGTTCTAAAAAACGATAAAAACTCCAGAAGGGAAGCTTGAATGTGCTTCACACATTGCGTTTAGATTGAACTTGTTAAGTTCAAGAATGATATTGCTTTCTAGGTAGTTAAAAGGTCATTCGAGTTCATCAGCGGTGATAGTCTGAAATCTTTCTAAATCATCAATAACTCAAAAAAAAAGTATAATTCGACATAAAGAACTTCTCACTGGGTATTTGAAGCCATTTTATTGGACACATTATGTGCGAAAGTTTACATAAAAAGTGATCTTATAGAAAATGTGGCAAAGAATAACTACAAAGCCAGTTCGCTCATTAGTATACACAAGTATACCGGTATTTTTACTATAGTAATAAATGTGGAAAATTCTTCTTTATTTTTTTACAATAGAGGTGAAACAAAATCAAACACTGATAAATGCTAGTTTAATACACTTTATGTACATTAAGCAAAAACAAAATACAGGTTATTGAAGAATTCATGAACATCTCGATTGACATTATTCACCATGTAAATTAAAAATTATTATAATAATTAATATGTAGAATGAAGATGCTTAAGGGTGATATGTGGGTGGCTTAGCAAAGAAAAGATTACTTTTGAATAAACTCAATTGTCTGCCTACAAAAATGAGTATTTACAATCAAGCTAGAAAACAAGAAATCACGGGTGGGCAAGACCACAATAAATGTTCAATTGATTTCAATCTAATTATATCCTGTATATATATATATATATATATATATATATATATATATATATATATATATATATATATATATTACCAGTTGCCATAATTAGAAATAGGGGGTTCCTCTGTTGCCTGGACTCGGATGAGGAATTGTGGTGTAATAGTCTTGTGGTGGGCCCGGTTGTGGGATAACATTAGTCATGTACATTGCATTGTCGGTACCCTTCGTGAATGAGGGGTCATCAACGGTTGGCCTCCTTGGCTTCCGCTTGCAATTACACTGACAGCATCCACAACAACAGGAAATGCAAACGATGAGCGAGATAAGCAAGCAAACGGCAACGACCCCAATACCGACAATGGTGTACCATAGGTATTCATCGAATAGCGATTCATAGAAAGGCCGTGAAAGTGTCGTAGTAGCCTTAGTAGTCTTAGTAGCTTTAGTAGCTGCGAAATAAACAAAATAAAATAATAAAAAAATGAAGAAGAAAAGAGAGGAATGAAGAAGTTTATTTTAGGCGAATAGTCAAAAGAACGTTCACTATATGGGTTAGATCTTGAATGATATAATTCATTAAGTGATTCACGGTCTTCCAAAAAAAAGGGTGCGGGAGGGGGGATTGCGGACGGAAATACTTGAAAACTGGCGAACCCCTAGAGATAATACTCCACTCACACTTGAATTAAGTTTGGTCCGCGGTTTAGGTTTTAATACCGAGAGGACATGACACCTGCACGGTGATTATAATTGGACTGGGAGTATAGTTGGGAGATGGGCCTCTCTGAGATCGTTATTGTACAATTTGGTGACATAACTTTGAGTTAGGAGCAACGTTTGTGCACTAAGTCGACAAACCAGGTATTTTGTGTTAGTGTTCAATCAACTTTTTCATTGCTAGAAGACTCTTAAATAACTAGGCAGTGATTGATTCCATTTGTCACACAAAGTTTTCTTTTCATATGTTGGACGACACCAAAACATATATACATAAAGAAATTACAAAAGGCGGAGGAAAAATTAGCAAAAAAATAAATAAAGAAATAACGCCCCAAATAATTAAAATTACTCACTCGCAACCAGCTCCGAAAGAGAGATAACAAATGAACAGAGAGCTTCATTGCCCACGTCATCAGAGAATACGTAAATAACCGTTGTATCACCCAGATTAAAGGTTGATCCCGGTGAGTGAGTTCGACTTTTATACGGTAGATTCACAGGTATTGTCTCGCTGGATTCTGCAGTCGGTTGTTCCCAGGTAACAGCTTCAGCCGTGCTTCGGGTAGTCCTCTCAATGTCTTCAGGACAACCTGATATTACAGGTGGAGCTATTGAAAAGATCAAATGAGATACACTGTCAAACTATCTCTTAGGTAAAAGTAAACATATAGTTATACTTCGGTAATTTAACACAAAACAATTGTCGGATGTTTGAAGGGCCATTTCTAAATAAAAAACAAACTAACTCGTATGATTAAATTCATTCGTAAGAAAGGGAAGAAAATCCCTTTAGTTTGTAATAGCACATCCGGTGTCCTTCGGATGAAATATGAGACTGCATTTATTCTTTATTCCATATTTACGGGTCCCTTATTGGCCATGGGTCCGGGCGATAGCCCAAGACCCCCTCTCGTCCGGCCCGAGTAATCATACAAAAACTCTCAGCACACCGTCACTCACCAATATATGCGCAGAGTGTCGATGTTTTCAACATGATACCAGGTACCAGGAGTAGATGTAATTCAAAGAAAGAAAGAAACCTCAACAGTTGCATTAAAGACATTTTTGTATTCTTTTATGCTATACTCACTAGTCGACCGCGAAAGAGTGACCATAAAAGTACACACGGCTTCATATCCAAATCCGTCAGAGAAAACGTACGAGACCTCAGTGCTACCAAAGAAGAAGGTTGATCCGGGGCTATGTGATATACTCTCTACACTAACCGGTGTCGGTTCATAGCTTCGAGATATCGCGGTAGGCTCTCCCCATGACACAGCCCGCGGTATGGTTGTTAACATAACGATGTCACTGGGGCAATCGGACACCAATGGAGTGACTACATTGAGGAACCAATCAAAACAAAACACAAAAGCAAAAACATTAAAAAGAGTATAATTGTAAATGTGGTTTTTGTACATTAATTAATTTGTATATTTTGAGTAATCTTTGTAAATGTGTCATTGTAAATTGTTGTAAATAACAAACGTCGAAGAACTCACTTGATCGAAAAAGACATACGAAGATCATATGTC
Organism: Apostichopus japonicus; assembly: GCF_037975245.1. Taxonomy (NCBI): domain Eukaryota; kingdom Metazoa; phylum Echinodermata; class Holothuroidea; order Aspidochirotida; family Stichopodidae; genus Apostichopus; species Apostichopus japonicus. Next base: position 16,530,545 of record NC_092575.1, on the reverse strand, counting down.
TCACAATGCCTCATATGTTCATAATGAAATTTATGACGGAAATGTCATGTTTAGCTTGTGATGACGTTTAGCGAAAATTCCACACAAATTATATTAATTAATGTGATGTAACTACATTGTATTCCACTCTTTTGACCAATACAGGATTCGTAGAATGGAAAGTTTCTCGGCGACCATATTGACCCTGCTTCCGGGTCGGAGGTCACAGCTCCCCTGAACCCTCCCCTCTTGTCAGGCCCTGCCTTGAACTTTCAGCTATTATCATATTCAATAACGAGTGTATATGTACAGACCTTCTTCGCATGTATATGTCACCCCGTTAGGAAAACACAGCTCTCGGCATCCGCCATTGTTAAATGCACACTGGTGTTGTTCTGTTGGAAATATAACATAATTTGATGATATATTACAATGAAGAAGATGATTTTGCCTATGAATAGTTGTCGATGATGACAACGATCTTGATGATGACAAAAACTATTTCGATCATCAGACCACAACCATTTTGATAGTAACTGTAGCCACTATTTCGATGATGAAGCCAACTTTTTGGATGATCGACAAAATGTTGCTATTGGCGTTCCATGGTTAGCTGTTCGAGGAGTTGTGAGTCATCACAAAGATCTCTGTCACATAAGCCGAAGATGATAATTGGATTTGTCCCCCATTTAAAGATGTCATCGTGTTTTCATGTTAGTATTACACTGACAATTGAACATACCAACAACAAAAAACAATAAATGTGAACAATTCACATGTATTTAATGGGCTTACAGTATCTATACTCATATGCGTAGTAGCCCAATTTGATTTGGGGGGCTGTAACGAGTTGCCCAAAAAATATAACCAAAATTTTTCGCGCGCTCCGCGTGCGTTCAACATGTTTATGTGAATATCATATAGGCATGCATCTGTTTTTACATCGCATGCCAATAACAAACAATCATTTTCCGTGTTATGACCGTTCCATATTGGTTATAATTGTTGAGGAAGTCGTTACAATAATAATAACAATATAAGTTTAACCAATGAAAAACACATTGCAAATTATTTTTCATTCAGTAGGTGCCCGAAAAATTCTCAGCATATTGCCAGAATTTTCACAAAAACATTAGGTTGGGGGCTAAAGCCCCCCCCCCAGCCCCCGCCTCCTACGCCATGTCTATACAGTGGGCAGGAAGGAGGGAAATGATGAAACAAAGTGTTTGGATCTTTAGGTTTGTTCATTTCTATGGTAGTTCCCCAGTGAGACGTTTAACTTTGAAACTTTATAATCTCGGAAATGTTGGCTGTTTTATTTCCGCATTTCCAATTATTTCTTTCTTTACCACAATTTCGGCGGTACATCTCAAAATTCGAATATTGCATCGTTCTCAAAATTGAAATAAGTACTATCAGTCTTAACATGTTAATACTTTTGTATCAGATTGTCGATTTTATCCTCGAAATGTATAGTTTTTTTTGTTGTTTTGTTAACATCCCAAATCTTTGACTATTTTCTCAAAAGTTCGACTTGTTCCTTACATTTCGAGCATTTATGTCAACGTTTCGAAATGAAAGTTGCCTTTCGAAATTCTTCTTGCAAATTGACTTCGTTTTATGACTTGATATCCAATTTTTGGTCTTGATGTAAAACTTCTTCTCAAATTGTCCAAATTTTACGTTTCATCGAAATTTTGCCTTTTTGTGTTGAAATTACGAGAGAGAAAAAAAGAACTCAAGAAAAGTAATGGAAATGATTCAGCCGATTCACACAGAGATTACAGTAACTACACTGTAAATCTTAAAGTTTTGTACCACAGTAAAAACTGGATTGTGCTGACAAATCTGATAAATCGGTAGCATGTGTTATTAAGTTTACAGTAAGAACTCAGGATATTTGTAATTCCAACAAATCCCCAAACAACTGGATTGGTTTGAATTACACCAGTGGCGTAGGAAGTTACTTTTGAGTGGGGGGGGGCTGAAGACTGATGGCCGGCCTGGGGGAGGGGTCTAAGGGGAGGGGGTGTCCCCCTCCCCTTTAGATTTTTTTGCATTTCCAGGTGGCCTCAGATGCAATTTGGTGCAATATAGCACACTTCAACATCCACTCCATTTTGTAAACTTAATTTTGTATTTTCACCTGGCCTTAGATGCAATTTGGTGCTCCAAATGAGATTTTTTTTCTCATTTGGAAATGAAAAAGGGGTTTTTCGACTTGCGAAGTGGGGGGGGGGCGGAATGATACTTCCGCCCCTCCACATTTTTCACTGGGGGCTGGCGCCCCCCCCCCCCCCAGCCCCCCGGTTCCTACGCCCTTGAATTACACATATCCCCAGTTCTTACTATAATCCTAATAGCACATGCTACCGAATTATAGCACAAAACTGTAAGATTTACAATAGTAACTGTGTTCTCTATGTGTATCGGGTGAATGGTCACAGCTTGCGTTGGAGTGTATAACACTAATCAAATGTAGCTGGGACATATTATAGTTAGCGGCAGTATTAATGACATTTTAATATATTTACCAGGGATAATTCTTTCTGAGTTGTAGTAGTACAATCCTTCCATCATCGGTGGTGAATTCACTAGCCCTACATGTCTCAGTGCTACTTCTCCGCGCTCGAGAAAATATATACGTCTATCACCCGGATGTGTCCAGAAGAAGCAAAATGCATCGATGACGAAACCATGAATTGCTCCAAATAGTTCATGTGCGCTATAAACACCAATTCCACCGGTTCCGTCTATATTAATCTGATCCACACGGCCGAGGCTGCCTACTGCATTAATCCAATAAAGTTTCTCGCCTAAATAAAAGAAAAGGATACAAAAGAAAGTGCTCGATTTGTAAATATAGACTTATTGGGTTTTTTTTTAATGTCCTCATACTGCATAATGTACTCATACTAAAATCTTCTTAATCAGATTGACAATTAATCAATAGTAATTGAGTAATATAAACAATGCTACTGATTAGTATTCGGTTGATTTGGGGCAATTTAAAAAATGCTTAGATTGAGATCTATTGGAATGATGGAGTTTAAAGGTCTAAATGTTTGACCTTTCATTTAATTACGATCATCCTCTCTCTATTATAATACACACCGTTTGTTTGATGCATAAATATGAATCCGATTGAGGTTCGAGGTTCATCTTTTCAAACTTTCTTAAAAATGAACAACTCTTTGAGGAACTCTCTGAGATCAGTATGAGATGTGGATTATCTTGTCTTCTATTTTTGATAAATATTTATAAATCACCTTCTGGATCTATGGCCAAGGATCGAACTTCATTAAGTCCCCCAACAATCACTTGTCGATCAGAGCCGTCAGCCTTAGATCGTTCAATGCTAGTTGCACAAGTCCAAAAGACAAACCTATGGAATTAAAACACATACACAAAAAAGTTTTTAGTACAGAAAAAATGGTTAATGACCTATTACATTAGACCGCTCTAAATAAGTATTGGAAATATTTGCTGATCTCCGTAATCATATATTATTGTGCCGCCAAGTTACTCAGACTCATATTCATTCATTAAGCCCCTCAATCTTTAGTTGGTATATCGTCTTATTAAAAAGTCTACGGCATGCAGTAAACAATTAATTACTTGTCAATTGTGACGGTGATCCAAGTCTCCGTGAGTTTCCGTTGAGTTACTGCAGATGTCATTTGCCATCGGGAACTCGTGGCTCAGAGATTGGATCAACTTCACCCCCTGCACCGTTTACAAATTCAACTCCACCTTGGTAATATAGTATCTCTACGTGTGTTAAATATCGTTAATAATTTGTTAGACATATAGTCATGAGGCGGGCTGGGGCATAGCCTACCTCCTACTCAGTGATCCAACAGGGCGGCGTTAGAGCCTTGAAACAAGTGACGCATTCGGCAACTCGGACGAAACCAGCCGATAATCATAGCTGGTGCAGCAAAGCTACTGTTTATGTCCCACAACGGTGCATCAGTAATTACTACTTTGTGTTCGTAACACGGTAACATGTGTTACTGGACATGAACAGTATAGTTACTGTACCAGCTATGAGTATCGGGTGACGAAACTAACACATGTCGCAACCAAGAGGATATCGACATATTCGGTACCTCAACTGGTGGGGCTTTCAGGGCATCAGACCGAGCGGTGATACTGTTCCGTGACGGTAAGCATATAAACCAATCCGCCCCTGGACAGTATTTAGAGCTAGCAATACCGACCTTTGTTTTCTTGCGATCTTCTACATCGTATACCATCTACCATAGGCTATATACTGTGACATTCATACTAAAAACATATACAAGTATATGCATCAGAATTCAAACAAAGATAATAACGAGGCATGATCAACGCATTACCATAAAACCGTAGCTGGTCACCGTTTAAGTTTTTTTTTTTTTTTTTTAATGCCAAAAAAAAAAAAAAATAGAAGAACAAAAACAGTATTGGGAATTGGTACTGCCATTTTTTCTATTGTAATACAATTTGTTTAACATATTTCAATTTTTTTTTTTTTTTTTTTTTACCTTTTTCAATTCTGAAAGACTATAATGTACTTGACATCTTCTCAGAAAATGTTTTGTCAATGCTTCAGCCAGGTTGATATAAAGCGCGCATATACGAAGTATACTCACTGATGGTCTGAGCTGAGAACAATTCCTCTTGGTGATTGACATCCACTGCTGGAGGAAACAATCGTTTTCCTGAAAGACCCATCCAGTCGAGAGACAGAGACCTCACTTCGATTACGGTCCGTCCAGTATAGTAATCCTGTCAGATAACCGGCGACTATGCCTATAGGATCTGTTTGGAGACAAACAATAGTAGTAACAATCTATTTCGTAATGTGTGTATACTTTATCGTTAGAAACTTGGAGTGAATTGGAGATCCGCCATAAAACGTTTGATGTCGAAATTCGAAAAAAAAAATCGAAAATTGATCCAGGGTAACTGTTGGGATCGGTCTAAACATGTAACGAAATATTCAGCAACACAAAAAGAGCGTTAGAACAATATTCTATATAAAAAAATGTATATATATATATATATATATATATATATATATATATATATATATATATATATATATATATATATATATATATATATATATATATATATATATATATATATATTTATTTATATATATATATATATATATATATATATATATTTATTTATATATATAGAGATTAAGCCTGGGAGCTGAGGAAGTATGAAATAAAATACTTATGATGTAATAATCACTAGGACTGGAGGGTGATTTTAAGGATTATCAATTCGCAGGTTATGGGACAAGGTTAAGCAACAAGAGCTGGCACTATAGGGTTGGGAAGTATCATATGCCAGACATTTACATTAACAAACAAAACACAGACGGTCATGCATGAAAAGTGCCAAGACAATCCTAGCCAAAAGCTATTTAGTTAGTTGACAAGTGTTAAAACTTCTAGATCGATGCGACGACGACCTTGAACACAAAGCTAACAAATTCTAAATTACAAATGCTGTGAAGCGTGACCTAAGAACCACAACAAAAAGGTATAAATCAGAACTGCGTGAGGGAATTTCAATTGTGCTCACAATATACATTTACGGAGCTGATATAGACAGTAACCAAGCGTTAGCAACGAATTGAAAGGCTTCTGATTGGCGAATGTGTTTTATACATATTCATGACTTTATACTTATTCGAACCCTCGGAAACTATATAAAAAATATGATGTATGATGGGCTATTATAAAATTGGGTACATAATACGGCTATGCTGGTAATTCATAAATGACAATATTTTGTTTCCCTTGTCACAGTCTGTTATTCTGTATATTATAATAATTGTTTGTTAAGTTATATAGTTAACCTTCTTCCATCCATATTACTTGGCACGCGCTCCAGCCGACTACGCATGTCCAAAGGTAACTGCGCATGGGTATTATAGGTGACAACATGTATTTGCACTTTAGGTGGCCTATTGTATTTCATCATGCACGTAGAGTGTCGCCTATTGTTAGTCGTTTGATACTCTTACAATATAGTGACATTATTGAGCTTTATGTATATTTATGTTGGATTGGTGTGGGAGTTCTTGAGGAGAGTTAAAATGTAGTACGTAAAGAGAGAGTCTCGTATATGTCTTATATATTATGTACAGGAGCCCCGTCACACTCTCAACGATTCACAATTGAAACAAAAGTACATTCGAACCTTACACCCACATACCTTACACCCTTACATACACCCACTGTAATCCTCATAAAACCTTTTCATGACAGGATCTCGGGGGTTATTCTCTGTGTGTATCGGGTGAGTATGGCCACTGGCATGACATTAAATGGACATATCCAGGGGCATCAAAACATGTTAGGCCCATGCTCACATTCTACGCCATTTTCTTACTTTTTTTCCTCCAGTGTATTACGCAAAATGATTACATACTACAGGCTACTTGTCTATCTCATATTTCCTTCAAGAGTCTAACTAAAGCTAGGTCTAGAGATTGCAGCCTAACATGGGCCTAAATACACTGGCGACACGAGGAGATGACAATAGGAGATGATTAGACCAGGCGACATGGGATGCTTAACACGAACCATGTTTTAAAGCTTGTAACAAAAAAACTAACTGTTTTAAGCGATGTTGATATAGTTATAAATGTACATAGTGCATGAGACATGTGAACATGTTTAACCCTTCAGGTATGTTTACGAAACAGCAAAATCATTGCAAGTATCAGACGGCAAACGTACAATCAATGCCATCTCGTGTGAGTATGTCAAACTGCGAGCCGTCCTCTTTGACACGCCCAATAAACTTCTTGTCAACATCTGTGTAGTAGAAGTAATTCTCGATTGGGTCAAAGGTCAGAGCTGATGGACGAGTTGCTTCCGGTAAGGTTATCTGGGGCAACCCCTTGGTTCTGAATCGATCGAACTTGATGATGGATACGGAATCAATTGCCACGGCTGCTACATATTCAATTCTGGGTGCGACTGTGAAGAAAGAAGAAATCAGAAAATGCAAACTTTCCATGCACGCGATAAACATTCACACCCACTAGTATACAATGCGTTATAGTTCAGTAGTCTATATGCCTAGATATTACATACCTTACGTGATGTCCACTTCCAATTATTACACGTATAGGATACAGATACTTTTCGTGATAATCCAAGAATTAAATTCCACCTCTTTGTAACTATTAAATTATGCAATTTATAAAAGTGCCAACAATTTCAGCGTGAATGACAAATAATATACACATGTTCAAATCGATTTTTGTTTTCACTATCACTTATTTTTGCACACATATTAGCATTTTAACTATTCCTAGCTAATCGTACACATACCACAAGCATTCTGCTAACATGGGAGGACGCCCCTGCACTTACATTCTGTTATACCGACAGACACATGTAAAACAAAATGAAGAAAAAAAAGGTGCAAATCTATCGATCGAACGAACCAATTTCATTTTGATTTGATTTTTGAGCCTTAGTTCCTTTACCTTGCCGGTATCGAGCTGTAAACCCGGTGTTACTATCTACAGAGCCGTCTGTTACCATAGTTACGTTGAACCGGTTCGACGTTGATAGGAACCTTGTTGGCAACCTCGGCCATCCTGGACCGTCATCGCAAAACGACGATACAAGTGAACTGGCAACAACATCGCCATCGAATATCTATCAAAATCGAAAATAAGCAGTCTATTGTAGGGCATACAAACTTTAACTCTTAACCAATTACGTATCATTGGGATAATTCGTCCATCCCTTAACGAGGAGGTAACTAAGTGTCTCGTCCATTCGCTGGTAACATCTCGTCTCGACTACTGCAATGCTCTCCTGAATGGAACGTCATGCTCCTCAATCAAAAAAACTACAGAGGGTCCAGAATACGGCTGCCAGAATCATCACCAGAACCCGTCGTTACGAACACATCACTCCTGTACTCCGAGACCTGCATTAGTTACCAATTCATCGCCTGATAAACTACAAACTCATTCTGCACGTTTTTCGTATTCTTAATGATCAATCTCCGCGTTATATGACTGAGTCGGTGAAACGCTACACGCCAGCTAGAGCATCACTTTACTGTGCCCATATTCATAGGCGTAGGAGGCGGGGGGCTGGGGGGGCTGCAGCCCCCCCAACCAAAAATTTTGGTGAAAATTCGGGCAATATGCTGAGAATTTTTCGGGCACCTACTTAAAGAAGAATAATTTGCAATATGAATATGGAAGGGTATAATAACACGGAAAATATGATGAAATTTTTTTTTCGCGCTCCGCGCGTTCTCAACATCTTAATGTGCATATCATACAGGCAATTATCGGTTATTTGCATGTGATGTAATAACCGATGAATGCCCATATGATATGCACATGAAGATGTTGAGCGCGCGCGGAGCGTGCGAAAAATTTTGGTTATATTTTTCGGGCAAATCTTTACAGCCCCCCCAAATCAAATTAGGCTCCTACGCCTATGCCCATATTTATGCATATTTATATTTTTACGTTCTTTATTGTGGTTTATTACCCTGTCTTATACCATGTTTTACTTTCACTGCTGTTGTTATTACTTTTAGGTTTTCTTAAGTTTGGTATTTTTATATTCCAGGTTTTGGTTCTTTTGTACAGTGCTCTTGAGCATGTTTTATTTCATGATAACAGCACTTTAATATATGGTATTTAATTATTATTTATAAATATATTAACGATGGTATATTTGCTATACAACATAATACTAAGTGTATACTAAGGTGAGATGGGGAGGACGGGAAAGGAACGTATGGGGAATATTTGATCTCGAAACCAGACCCCTGATACCAATTTTTGTGAATATAGGGGTACAAAGCATTTGAATGAGATGGAGGTGATGATCGAACAGCCTTGGTCACAAAATTGAATGAAAATTCAGCATATACGTATTTAGTGCTTAAGACATCAAGTGGAGCGAGTATATGGTGCATTTCGGAGGGGGGGGGGGGGGGGCTAGTAATTCATCTATCGTACCTGTATCAAATCGGAGCAAACCGTGCTGTTTCCAGGCAGATCGACTTGGTCAAACGTAATTTCAATCACCATTCCTGATGGAGCCTCAAATTGCCATCCACAAATTAAATTCGGTTGATAACTGGAAGGGTAATTGGGAGACGAGAAGGTACCGGTCGTGTCTGCAAGTGATACGTTGCATCCTGGAAAGAAAAAAGTTGTTGAAGATATGTGATGAGTGCATGGGGAAATCAATCTTAAAAAAGTAAATATTCGTATCGTTCATACCGAAATCTGATATGGTAAGTCATTAAAGAAACCCCATCGTCTGTTTCATAGACAAAAGAATAACGAAGTGTCGTTAATTCATTAAGGACATAATTGTAATTATTATTTTCTCAATCATGAAACTCGAATTGTAACGGATTACACTACTTCATTACAAACGGATGGTCCTGGGTAGACTTTCTGACTGAAATGAGTATCAATGCTTATTTTGATATGTATATAGGTGAATATAGACAAGTAACATTCATACAATCAAAGCTTGTATCGTAATTCATTAATGGAATAATTGTAATTATTATTTTCTTTATCACGAAACTCGAATTGTAACGGATTACACTACTTCATTACAAACGGATGATCCTGGGTAGATATCAACGCTTATTTTGATATGTATATAGGTGAATATAGACAAGTATCATTCATACAATCAAAGCTTGTATTGGAACAGCCGCTGACCTCTGGAAAAAAAGATTACTCCTCGTCTTGTTGACTTCCAAGACGTAAAGGGTTGACCATGAAAACGTCAACGTCAAACGTCAACGTCAAACGTCAACGTCAAACGTCAAGTGTCAACGTCAAACGCCAAACGTCAGCGTCAAACGTCAAACGTCAAATAAACATCGAATCAAGCAGAAATTAACGTCGTGTTATTCATTAATTACTTCATGAATGACTACAGTTTCAACTATTTTGTCGTTAACTTAATGATGTTTTATGGTACGACTATAGATGTTGCTTCCATTATATAATACCATCAAAATACCTCCACAGAGAAACTACGATAACCGTTACTAGTGTTATTCTTAGTGCAGAAAGATAAAAAACGAGCCAGTGAAGAATATTAGAAAGTTCCTTTTGTATCTGGTATAGCCTACTGATTCAAAAGAATCGAAGAAAAGTGGCAAGCCGTCTCATATATATAGGCTACCATAAAGTTTCTAGATAACATTATGAAATGGGACAATAAACCAGTACACTGTTTCAATTGAAACGATCATGAAATGTTACAAGGAAACATGAAACCAGAAGAAGATAGAATGGCCTACTAAACAGCTCTAGTGTTGGCTTGATGACAAAGTTGGACGTCGGCTTCAGTGCGTTAACTCCAGTACGTAAGCAGTCGCTAATGGCTCTATGGAGTGTCCTCTCTCATTTGCAGTATTATTATACTCTATGCACAGAAATAACAAAAGCGAGTATGTAAAAAAACAACTTTTATTTCCTTGTTTGAGATATTGATTTCTAGCGTAAATATCATATTCCTCGCTCATTTACACACGGTCACATCATACTAACTATAGGTAAAAACATCATGTACTGATTTTTCATGAATACGAAATTGCCATGAGTTGGGAGAAATGCAGAACAGTATATAAACACTTCAAGCCTCCACCTTTTCAGCATTATTATACTTTTTCCGCAGCAACCAACCAAAGCGAGTATGTAAAAACTACTTTTATTTCCTTCTTTGAGATTTTGGTTTCTACTTATAACCAACTCGAAGACTTTTGTCTCGATCATATATATATTTAAAAATGGTTCTCGGTTGTGGTTTTTCAAACTATGCTGACCTACCCCGCAGTGTACACAAGTGGTCTCCTATATAAACACCGTGACAGTCGCTTGTGCAAACCATGGAGGTAAAAACTGTTTTAGCTCCATGTGCAAACTATATTTGTTCTCGTTATATTGATTCGATCAAATAGAATGGAAGGCTTTCAAAGGGAATTCGGAAAGTTTCAAATTATGCCACAGAACCCGCATAAACAGGTTTCATAGTCAGTAGCGTACTAAGCGAGGGGGGGGGTCCATCTGGGTACCAGTCAGGGGTTACCATGCCATAATCCGCAAATAATAAGAGTGGCGGCTCGCCCGGGTACCGTTACGGATGGAGGGGTTAGCCACTTGGATTCTCATTATTACTTATGTTTTGCCCAGAAAAGATCCGTCATTTGGCCGAAATGTAGCCGTATAGAAGTATGGTCTGTTTGGCAACTATGATCAGTATATGAACTATCGCTTAGGCGCATACAACCTACCGGTTATAGGGGAAAGTTGATCTTTTTTCCTATTTTTGTTAATCAATGTGGTGGTTTATGCCAATCTAAGTTATCAGTTAGAAATTAATATTTTGAACAAACAATATGAAAATTTAAAAAAAAATATAAACATTCACTACAGAATAAGAATTCTTCAACATATTTTTAGTTCAAAGCTTTGTCAAAGATAGCATTATATTGCATCTAAACCACGTTACATAAACGAACATTCCCCTTACCCCCCCCCCCCCCTAGGCACGGCATGCCCCTGCGCGGGTTGACAAAGGAAGGATCTGCCCGGGTACCAGTTATTAAAATATCTTTGACATGTAAAACAGGAATATGAAATAAGGGTCTTTGAGAAACATGCATGAAATTGTGACATATGTTCGTCTCAATTTCAGGTCTAATAATCGATCTCAACGGTTTGTTGGAGTCGATTTCAGAATAACTTGAGAAAAATGAAACCAAAATGAAGACAAAGAAATTTTTTTAACTCAAGCAGTTTCTCTCCAGCGTCGACATTTCTTAGATTTAAATAAGAAGTTATTTGGTCTTGAATTCACTTGACGTCCCCCCCCCCCCCTCCTCCTCTCCACTACACCTAGTTCCCATCACGTACGTTCGCGTAATAGAAACATTATATACATGACAAACCTAGTTAGTACAATTCATGCACTATATCTGACAATGTCAGAGCAAAGAGAATTCACTAATTGATATCAAACGAATCCAGAGTATTGTGATATTGACATTGTACGTCCACATGTAAACTGATTAATATAGGGTGTGGATGAGATTTGTCCTATGCTTTTATGATTGATCAGTTTCCTAACCTCAGTTATCTAATGCATCTCTATTTAATATAGGCTATGCGTGACGCTGATGTGTGTCGATGAATGGAATGTATTCACACGCACTTCTTTTCGGAACTATTATACCGCATAAAATTTAACGTCTTTGCCAAGTGGCTGAAAAGATATACTGTTTGTTTTTTTACGAAACAGTCGCCCACGAAAGAACCTGGGCACGAAAACCAAACGGTACGAAGACATGGGAAACCAGCCAGTTCAGTATCAGTTTGGTACATAAACGGTACTTTTTCTACTTCCTCAAACAACTACAGTATACATTCGTTGTGAGTTCTGCATCGTAAAGTTAGCAAGACAGTTCTGTTAGATTGCTTTTGATTAAATTTGTAGGCTCTCTTCATTGACTAACTTGTAAGGATCATATTCATCGCTCATTTAAACACGGTCACATCATACTAACTATATAGGTAAAAAACATCATTTACTGATTGTTCATGTAATATAAGAAATTGTCATGAGTTGGGAGAAATGCAGAACAGTACAGACACTTCAAGCCTCCACCTCATTATGAAGTGACTTCAGTATTATTATACTCTATCCTCAGCAACCAACTAAAGCGAGTATGTAAAAACTACTTCTATTTCCTTCTTTGAGATTTTGGTTTCTTATTATAACCAACTCGAAGACTTTTGTCTCGATAATATATATATTTAGAAATGGTTCTCGGTTGTGGTTTTTCAAACTATGCTGACCTACCCCGCAGTGTACACAAGTGGTCTCCTATATAAACACGTGACAGTCGCCTGTGCAAACCATGTAGGTAAAAACTTGTTTTACCTCCATGTGCAAACTATATTTGTTCTCTTCATGGCAATTCGGTCAAATAAAATGGAAGGCTTTCAAAGGGAATTCGGAAAGTTTCAAATTATGCCACAGAACCCGCATAAACAAGTTTCATAGTCAGTGGCGTACTAAGCGAGGGGGGGGGGTCCATCTGGGTACCAGTCAGGGGTTACCATGCCATAATCCGCAAATAATAAGAGTGGCGGCTCGCCCGGGTACCGTTACGGATGGAGGGGTTAGCCACTTGGATTCTCATTATTACTTATGTTTTGCCCAGAAAAGATCCGTCATTTGGCCGAAATGTAGCCGTATAGAAGTATAGTCTGTTTGGCAACTATGATCAGTATATGCACTATCGCTTAGGCGCATACAACCTACCGGTTATAGGGGAAAGTTGAACATTTTTCCTATTTTGGTAAATCAATGTGGTGGTTTATGCCAATCTTAATTGTCTAATAGAAATGAATATTTTGAACTAACAATATGAAAATTTAAAAAAACCTTTTATACAGAATGAGAATTCCTCAACATATAATCAGTTCAAAGCTTTGTCAAAGATAGCATCATTTTGCATCGAAATCACCTTACATAAACAAACATTTCCCCTTAGACCCATCCTCAGCACGGCATGCCCCTGACGAAGGAAGGAACTGCCCGGGTGCCAACTATTATAGGTATACGCAAAGCATCTTTGACATGTAAAACAGGAATATGAAATAAGCGTCTTTGAGAAATATGCATTAAATTGTGATATATATATTCGTCTCGAATTCAGGCCAAATCGGCCTCAACGGTTTGTTGGGGTCGAATTCAGAATAACTTGAGCAAGCTCAAGAAAAAAAAGAAGACAAAGAAATCCTTGTAACTCAGACAGTTTCTCTCCAACGTCGACATTTCTCAGATTTAAATAAGAAGTTATTTGGTCTTGAAATCACTTGACAAGTTAGCAAGTTTACTTTTGATTAAATTTGTAGGCTCTCTTCATTGACTAACGCGTAAATATCATATTCCTCGCTCATTTAAACACGGTCACATCATACTAACTATAGGTAAAAACATCATTTACTGATTGTTCATGTAATATAAGAAATTGTCATGAGTTGGGAGAAATGCAGAACAGTACAAACACTTCAAGCCTCCACCTCATTATGAAGTGCCCTCTCTTTTTCAGTATTATTATACTCTATCCACAGCAACCAACTCGCTTTAGTTGGTTGCTGAGGATAGAGTATAATAATAAATGTAAAAACTACTTCTATTTCCTTCTTTTAGATATTGGTTTCTAATTATAACCAAAGTGGAAGACTTTTCTCTCGATCAAATATATTGTTTTTTTTATCAGACTTTATGTTAGTTACTAGTTGTGTATTTCTCTGATAACATGATATTGAAAAATATTTGTAGTTACAATGACTAAAAATTATAAATGGCTGAACAATTGGAGGTACATTTAAATCATTAGCATGTAATCTTTTGCAGTCTCATATCTAGAAGCTAACTAAAACATTTGTCTTACCTTTCACAGGGTGCAAAAACACTCCCATCACTGAGAACGTCACAAAAATAAACGATAACATTTTTCTCGGCCTTATAACGTAACTTTTTTTCTGGGTGCTTTCATCAAAGAATCGGAGAAGGAAATGATTCCTATATTTATTATCGATTCCTTTTGAGGGTACACGAAATAACTGGTAGGGTGCACTTGCGTGTCAATATTTGCTTCGGAATTACACCTTTCTATTGAAAATCTAATACAATGGAGTATTTTACAATGCATATTTGTTGAACCGTGAGGAAGAAGAATAATAGGTGAGTCAAAACATGATGACGATGATAGAAATGAACATGGCGACGACGACGACGATGACGATGACGATAACAATGACGATGACGATGACAATGACGATGGTAGTGTTGTTTATAATGATGACGCTAACGGTGGCGATTACTATGACGTCAACGAAGACGATGATGATAATTACGATGATCATGATGCAGATGACGACATTGGTGACGACGATGACGATAATGAAGACAACGGTAACGAACGACGACGATGCAGATGATGATGATGTTGATTGTGATTACGATGGTGACGAAAAAGAAGAGACAATGACGATGGCACGGATGACGATAACGATTGCGACCAAGGTGACGATAGCGATCAGAAAGAAAAGGATGACGTTAAAGATGAAGAAATCCGATGAGGTGGCGATGAGAATAACGATCACGAACACGACTGCAATATCAATAAAGATAACAAATAAGACGAGGCTGACAATGACGACCAAAGATGACGAGGCTGACAATGACGACTAAAGATGACGATGATGATGACGACCCAAGATGACGAGGCTGACAATGACGACCGAAGATGACGAGGCTGACAATGACTACTAAAGATGACGATGATGATGACGACCAAAGATGATGAGGCTGACAATGACAACCGAAGATGACGAGGCTGAAAATGACGACCAAAGATGACGATGATGATGACGACCAAAGATGACGATTATGATGACGACCAAAGATGACGAGGCTGACATGACGACCAAAGATGACGATTATAAAGACGACCAAAGATGACGATGATGCTGACGACCAAAGATGACGAGGCTGACAATGACGACCGAAGATGACGAGGCTGACAATGACGACTAAAGATGACGATGATGATGACGACCAAAGATGATGAGGCTGACAATGACAACCGAAGATGACGAGGCTGAAAATGACGACCAAAGATGACGATGATGATGACGACCAAAGATGACAATTATGATGACGACCAAAGATGACGAGGCTGACATGACGACCAAAGATGACGATTATAAAGACGACCAAAGATGACGATGATGCTGACGACCAAAGATGACGAGGCTGACAATGACGACCAAAGATGACGAGGCTGACGAGGACGACCAAAGATGACGAGGCTGACAATGAAGACCAAATAAGACGAGGCTGACACTGACGATCGAAGATGACAAGGTTGACAATGACGACTTAAAATGACGAGGCTGACAATGACGATCAAAGATGACGAGGCTGACAATGACGATCAAAGATGACGAGCCTGACAATGACGACCAAAGTTGACGATGATGATGACGATTCCGCATGATGTCTCAACAATAGTGAAGACAACGGCGAAGACAAAGATCGAGATGACAACCAGGAAGGTAACATTTACGGGAATGACGACGATGATGTCCCTGTAATAACTATGACTCAATTATAATTGAAGGCATGATTACATACAGGAAATCGGTCGAACTGCTCAAGTTCCCGTTGTTAAATTCAATATTTTGATGCTTTCAATATTGACAAGTATAAGAAAAGAAATAGGAACAACTTACACTGTGTGATTGACTTCCTATAACGGCAAGTAATAGTAACTAGTTATATAAACTAATGTAGTTATGTATAGTATTAACTAATGTAGTTAAATAACTACATTATTTAACTTTTTGTTGTTGTCATGAGTCGATTGATTTAGCGTGTAATAATTTTTCTTTAAATAGCTATGCGGTTGGCAGATATTGCAAAACTTATTTCAAACCATGACTATTGGCAGAAGTTTAGTCTTGGTTTGTTCTATTATACAGAAAAAGAAAACAACAGAGAGACAAACAAATTTGAGTGTTAACAATGCTTCTTTAATTAGCTGCTCCGGGGTTTCTATATATCCACCTAGTTTATTAATATATTAATTCTCTGATATGCTCCTTTAAGTCTGACTCGGTGATGACGTCACTCCTCTCTACAGGGCTATACCTAAACTTTGATCCAATTGCTTTATTAATTCTAATATAAAAACAAAATGTCCAAAAATAAACGAAAAGGGTATAATCATGCATGGCTCTGAAATTAAGGCAAATTATACTTCGTAAAGTATTCGGTTTGGCAAATTGTTCTTTACATGTCTAAGGGTACAGAATCCAAATTTTTGAGTTCAAACAAGTTGAGATATAGAATGACTAGTCCCCGCAACTGTGTTAGCCCTACTTAGCCTATATTTATTTCATAAGAGTTTGAAAACAAGCCGAATATATTGAGACGTATACGGATATGATAACGTTCAACTTATTTCCTCATTTTGGTCTTCACGAAGCAGAGTTCTAGACATTCCGAAGCATAAACGGTCTATTCATTCATACTTAGTAAAGATTCCTAAATCCTATTGGTCCATTCAGGTCAGCTGACCGTGGTTAATCCTGTGAGTAACGCACGGTAAAATTACGGAGCATCACTTTAATAAATCTTTGGTTATATGTAACCAAAAACTTTTCCCCCACACAAATGGTAGTGTATGAATGAACGGGGTTAATCAACGGTCTAGCGTGCGTTACGCACATGATTAATGCACTCCGCTATCGCTGGATGCACTCGGGCTCCGCTACGCTCCGCCCTCGTGCATCGCTTGCATTATCCCCCGATCGTGCATTAATCCTGTGAGTAACGCACGCTAGACCGTTGATTAACCCCTTATTTATACTTCTTACGGTTGTATTGTGCCAGCTATTGCAGACACGGTAATTCCATGGGGAATTCCCTTCCGTTTTATTTTTTTCCGCTGTTGACTTAACTATTGTATCGTCCCATTGAATAATCATGTCAAGCATGGATTGTGAATTTTAATACAAGTCGTAAACCAGAACCTTCTTTATTTTCTCAAGGCCCTGCAAGATATAACCTTAAATTACAAGCAAACACTTGTTCAGAAAAGTCACCCAGGAAAGAACCTGGGCACGAAAATCCGAACTGACTGATCCGCTCTCAACCCCAGTCCCCTTGCATCGAGACTGTGACTGTGTGTTCATCGTCAGATGTGTAACACGATTCCTCTAGAAGGGGAACACAATGTAAGATATGATACTTTTAATGTGCGATCGTCATGAACAAACGGTTACGATTTTCAAAACTGGGGTTAAGAGTGGATCTCTGGAGTACTTTCATACTTTCATTGTCTTACATTTTGTAGTTTTCATTCCACTGTCAAGTATTGCTTGCTTCAAATATATTTATTAAGCACTTCAAATATATTTATTAAAACAGTCCTCCTTATTAATCAATTATAAGTTATATCTTTTATTTCTCTGCTATTGTCTAATGATAATAATAATAATGGTGATAGATATCTATTGTACACACACACACACACATATATATATATATATATATATATATATATATATATATATATTAAATATATATATATATACATACATATATATATATTTAAATATATATATACATATATATATATATATATATATATATATATCTATATATATATATATATATATATATATATATATATATATATATATATATATATATATATATATATATATATATATATATATATATTTATATATATATAATGTTGAAGGAATGAGATGATAAAACGAAAGTAACTAGACCTTATTAGGATTTAACTTAGCATGGGTACTCATAAAAGAGATCTCTCCAAGGGCGGCGGGAGCACTTTTAATCGGGGGGGGGCGGGCACCGACGTCAAAGGGCACTTTGCAGATATTCGATTGGACTGATGCAGCCTGATATTTAGTACCCTTTATAACTCTTATTGTATTATCTTATATGCGTATTCACATCACTTAATCAACGTCCCCCCCCCCCCCTCCTCAATGAAAAAAATGGATACTAGCACTGCCATGTGCAAATTGGGAAACAAGTTTCTTTCGAGACAAAAGGAGGTGAAATCATGCTAGTTGCTAAAGTAGGAATCTGCCGAATTGGAGTTTATTTCTTGTTTAGAGCTTAACAACTTTTTATCCATTTGAAAAAGCTTTGAGTTTGACCCACAGAAATTCATTACAAAACTCTAAATTAGGATTAGATCTCTGACTGAAATATCGCTGACCTGATAAGGTGATCAAAAGTACAAGTTTTATGTAGAAAAAGGGCACATTTTAAACCTGAGGAAAAGTGGGGGAACATGCCCCCTGTGCCCCCCCCCCCCTGCCCCGGTTCCGCCGCCCTTGGATCTCTCTGTTGAGCCCATTGTTATGTGTATGGAGGCGTATAATTGTTTTCAATTCCCGGTTGCTTCTTTCCTGTGCAGTTTCGAAGAAGCCAAACTTAATAACAAATTTCAGGTCAGATAGGCTGTGATTAGGAAGATTAAAGTGTTCTGCAACAAGGAAGCCTGGGTTGTTCTTAACGGATGCTTAGTTTGTGATTATTAAACCGAAGCCTGAACTTAGTACTGGTTTCGCCGATATAGGTGACCTGGGGGCACTTGGAACAATAAAGAAGGTAGATGACAAATATATGCTCAAATATATATAATCTCGACTATGAAAGCCTGGTTGGTAAAGTAAACACTGCTGCTAAATATGAATTCATAAGACTAGTTAAGAATATACATAGTTCTAAAGATCACCCACTTCACTACGAGTTGATCTCTCTGTGCAATAGAACCAACTATACGTAATCCTACTATCTTACCAACTTTTAGAATTATGCTATTTAAGATCTCATTTATCTACAGGGCAGCCATTTATATTCAATATGGGTTCTTAGAATCTCTGTTATAATCCTTATAACCTTCTAATCCTCCATCTTATTTCTTATTTGTTTATGCTTTCATGATTGTACATTTTTACGTCTTTATGTATCATATTATGTGTTCTATTTTTAAATTTTGTATTTTATACTGGAATTGAGAAAATGAGACATCGGCTGAGTCGCAACCAAATCTACCATGTCACAGAGTGGTATCTGAGGCCCGGTGGAGGAAAGCAGGAGAGGGGTCGAGGTGTGTGCACACCAAGCATCTCGGTTTGTTGCAAGTGATGTTTCCACTATCAGGCTCATTACCGGGTGGGGGGGGGTTAGTTCGAACCAGCACTGATCTGATGTTACCTGGTTGTCTATAGGCTATTACATGGGAAGTTTTAAACAATTCAGCTATTGTGGGGTCGGAACCTAGAGTACCCAATGCTTACTTGATTTCATTAAAGAAGGGGCAAAGGGAGGGGTCGAACATGACAACGAGGGGTAGTCTGTCAGAATCAGGTTTGATTCGGTAAGTCAGCAGACTAGATTGTTGTAAGGACAGAACCCATTTGAGGTGGTAGTTCAGTAGTCGGTAAGGGTATCCCTATTTGAGGAAGACATCAAGAAGTTCAACGGCCTTTTTAAGAAAAGTTTGGTCACGTGGGCAGATACGCCGGTATCTGAGTACGGTAACTGTCTGTAAACAATGGAATTTTTGGTGTAGTGGGGATGAAAAACTGTTAAAGTGGAGATAAGAGTGCCTATCGGTTGGTTTGGCATACACTAATGTCTTTATTTTGTGATCTTCGATCATGGCGAGTAAGGTACATCGATGAATTCATAATTATACATCATGTTGCGTTTGTCCTCAACTTCCTCTGTGTTATACACTATAAGTAGATCACTGCCACTTCAATCCGCGATAAGGGTCATTATACTGAAATGTGTTTTTTCAGTAATGTTACAGGTTGTATCTATACAGCCTGGTATCCGTGGTATGTAAGTCTTATCACGCAATCAGTCTGCTTGTCATTGTAGTCTATGCATGCTTTAAATATGTCTCTTGTACCTTTGTTAACTGTTATTGTATATGCCGTTTACATTGTAAGAAAAGAGTGCAGAGAGTGTAAGACGGTCGTCGGAAACGAACACAACACGTACAATATGCAATAAACGGAGGGTAACCCTAATGTCGACATACGCGTAACACTTAATTCCCATAAGTGGCAATAAGGAGTGTATTAACCATATAGACACAAACCTGAAATCCGAACAGCAAGATAACAATGTTAGGATAGGTAACATTAGGCCTACTTGAGGTTTGTGGCGCTATAAACAAATGCAAGCGAAGCCAGACTTGAAAAATACCGCATTTAATTGAAATGTATCTCTTTCTCACATTAGAATAACAAAAAAACAAACAAAACAATGAATTTAACGTTGAGCTTCTAAATGATGACAACCGTCCGCCACCCCCACCCTACCCCCACCCCACCCCACCCCTGCGAAAATAGCTCTAATCTTCTTTGTGATTTTAATATCGTTGCACAAGCTCTTTTTAACACATCACAGTGTCGTTAAATTGAGAAGCAATCCCACCATTTTCATTTTTTTGTTAACCTAGGGCTGGTGGTTATGGTAGCATACTCGGTATTATATCCCCCATTTTACTTACATACTAAATCGCCAAAGTAAATTACCCCTCTATCTTTGTAGAAGTTGTCATTAATTCAACCCTAAGCCCTCACTAGATAGCTAACACTTTCATGGCAGTCTTAATGTTCTAATTTAGGCGGCCTTTAGTTAAAGTCTCAGTACGTGCTTGCCGGGCCGCGAATATTTTTTTCCCAACAGGTTTGCAATTGTGTGTAAATAGTCGCTCATGATTGGTCGGAAAGTTAATTATGTCATCACTATAGAAACCTTCAATTCGAGGCTACCAAAATGTCTGCATCCATTCGTTTCAATAAAGATATACCCATTTAAAATTACCCGAAGCTTTTCGTATATTTGGAATTTTGTTTAGACACATTTAGCACACTAATTTGTTATGATTGTATGAGCTATTATCTATGTTTTGTCGAAGATTTCTGTGAATGCATTAATCGATGACATCGCACAGTGAAAGTTTCGTACAGGGTGCATCAAACGTGCTGTAGGCCTATATGAATTATAACTGTGTACACAGTGCAGTGACGGAAATGTATCACTGCAGACTATACTGTTTTTCGTATATTCATTCAAAACACAGTCACAGTCTCGATGCAAGGGGACTGGTGTTGTGAGCGGATCAGTCGTTCGGTTGTTTGGTTTTCGTGCCCAGGTTCTTTCCTGGGTGACTTTTCTAAAAAAGTTTTCATTCAAGACTCATGACTCCTCGCGTCATGAAGTTGATATTAGCGTACCCATTCCACGAAACGACTTCCGATTTCAATAGAGCGGCTCACGAATCTTAGATAACGTAAACACAATGGAGTGTAGCGTATGTATCATTAGTAAGGTCAACATGTGATCCAAGCAAAGTTAGGGCGTTTGATGGGAAACCCCGTAACTATACTTAATTAATTGTCAGTGTGTTATTCAGTGTATGTATTCTAGCTTCCAGGTGATGGTCACTATTGGAACTGACGTAACGAGCAATCTGATTGGCTGAAAACTCTGTAATTGCAACCTGTTTGGGAAAAAAAATTCGCTGCCGGGCCAAATTTAAACTTCGACCTTTCCAGCTTACTGCACTAAAAGCTCATTGAAAATGACACCGTCCTATGCAATTTCCATATCAATATTCATTATTTTTATTGAGTTATCTGTCGTTAAACATTTTGAGCTGAATTAAATTCGCCAGATTTATTAACGAGCCAGTAGATTTTACAAACTTCGACCACAATTTGCAAGCCCCGCTCAAAAGATCATGCGCCAATCAAAACTCTCTGTTTTGTTTACGACCGTAAGGTCTATGACTACTTTCACATTCGTGGCTAGCCTATGTTAGGTCCCTTCTCTTGAATAGTATCTTTCTTTTGGTCTTACCGATGTAGCTTGCAAAATTGTTTCATTTCCTCCCATTGCAATGAATAAACAGGTGTTTTGAGACGTTTCCCCCATGGAATTTGATTTAAAAAGTGGACGATACGAGTATATATAGACCTAGGTAAAATGAACATGCTGATATGGGCGGTCGCAGTAATTTTACGGTAAATCGTTCGCGCCATAAGGGCAACAAGAAATAAATTTCTTTCAGTCGATTGCGACAGCTTTTCCCATTAAACCAACCTGGTCATATAGTGCATTTAGAATAAGAAACATTGAATCTGCTTCGGAAAGTTTGTTTTCCGAAATTCATCAGCAAACACGTATTGAAAATTTAATTTGGTATCATACTATAGTTGTTCAATTTTTGTACTTACGAAGAACATTCATAACTCATAACTTTTAACAACAACAAAACTGTGATAAATTAAATAAAATTATAAAGAAAAAAAAGAGACTTTCTTTAGCCTTGCACAAACAAAGTGTTATTTATTCAACATGGTGGCCAGCCGGTCAAGTGCGGTCCTTTTTCTTTTGCCCTTGGATTTATCTTTGGAAAACTAAAGTAACATAAAAGGAGATAATAATAAAGATTAACGAAGACGATTTTCCGAGAAAGTATTCTTCCATGGTTTACTTTTTTGATGGGGTGTAACCTTGCATCTTTTAACGTAAATATAGGCCTATATCAAAACATTTATATTCGTTTAAATTAACTGATAAGCTAACGCATCATATGTGATTCATAACAGACTGCTTATTGAGACGAGTGTTAATCCTCAAAATAAACGATCTGTATATGAATTCTGTGTTGATGTAGGGTGTTTTTGCTTCCGCCATATTTTGTTCTCTTCAAAGTAAAAATGAAAAGATTTACTAAATGACACATACCTTTGTCTCAGCTTATGTAAATAAATATATTTCAGAGTTGCTCGTTTTGCGGTTTCCTTTGCATTATCATTTCATTACGATTTATGTATCTCACATAAATATTTAATATTTCGTTTTCCTAACGAGAAGAAATAATAAACATAAATCAAGAACATCTTATATCAATTTCCGTAAGAACGTAAATGTGGTCTACTTGGTTTCATAATATGCATTAAATTTGATATAACTAAATAATAAATTTGTTTTAGCTTTTGCTATTTTGGGATCTGTAATGTTTTTTTACCAATAATTGAAATTCAGGTAATACCAAGAATTGGTTTTTCCAAAATAAAAAAAAGTAATCTATTCAATTAGATTATTAATTTTATTCAACGTGTGCAAGGGCTGGCTGTTGTTGTTGCATAACAAGGTGCTTTTCTGTAAGGTACCTACTTCCCACGAAGCCTCTCCTTACAACAATACACTATAATTTTACCTCTTCTCCATGCACCTACACCCCCCCGCCCACCCCTCCCCCTCCCAAATCTCCCTTATATTTTCGTTTAAGTGCAGCATACGTTTCTCACTGGAATAGAAGTGCATTATTCTTAAGCTGTCAAAAAGATATAATAGTTATTTGTTTACTAATCATGTTTTCATTTAATAATCGTTGTTAATGATCCAGTCTAGAAGAGCAACAACTCCGTCATAGCCCTCTTCGCCAGACAATCTGATTTGGTCGGGTGGTATTAGAAATTCAAAGTGGCCGCTATCGCGCAATTCAACAACGTAGGAGTATTTGGCTTCAGGGGTACCGGCAAACCCATAGTCATTGCTACTTCCGGTCATCTCATCTGAAACAAAAACCAAATAAGTTATTATAATAAAATATAAAAAATCATAAAATTGCCTTATTCCTGTATTGATTTTACAAAACTGGCGTTCCATGAAAGTGACACTTCCCAGTCTGGTATAAAGTAGAACCCTTTATTAAGACGTCTTCTTGAAAGGGGAATCGGTAATAAGCTTCAACATCCATATCAGCCTGTCCATTTTTTTTTGTATATAAATATTCGTGATCTTGCGAAAATCTGAAACGAAAAATGTACGACTCTCTGTGTAGTATACTATGGTAGTAATGCTATAGTCGTAATGTTATAGGCGTAGACTCTAAATACAATACTACTGCCAGGAGAAGGGAAGAGGGGTATCTGCCATTTGTAAATATTGTTTCTGGTTACCTGGGGGAATAAAAACCTTATAGCTGTTTCTAGCTCTGTGACAAAGTACCAAATATCTCATTGCATTGCATTGTATTGCATTGCATTATATTGCATTGTATTGCATTGCATTGCAAGGCATTGTATTGTATTGTATTGTATTGCATTGTATTGTATTGCATTATATTATATTGTGTTGTATTGTACTGTATTGTATTGTATTGCATTGCGTTGTATTGTATTGTGTTGTATTGTATTGTATTGTGTTGTGTTGTATTGTGTTGTATTGTATTGCATTGTACTGTATTGTATTGTATTGCATTGCGTTGTATTGTATTGTATTGTACTGTATTGCATTGCATTGTATTGTATTGTATTGCATTGTATTATATTGTATTGTATTGAATTACATTGTATTGCATCGCATTGCAATACATCGCATCGCATCCCCTCGCGTCTTATCGAGACATATTACAACACACATAAGCACGACAAAAGCATTACGTGTATGTTCTTACCTGTTCGGGAGGTTGTCATATAATGAATATAAATATAATCACGTGACTTTAAAGCAGCATTAAACCTCGATGCCTTTAGGTAGAATTTATTATTTTGATATACCATAATCCCAGAAAAAAATGAAGAAGAAAAATGAGTACCAGTAATTCTGATTCTCAAGATATTCACCTTTAAAGTACGCGGGGACTTAACATTGTTGATAGTGCAGGTTTAAATGCTTAATTTAGTCCGTTGTTAATGCTAATCCACTGCTAACGGTAATCTACTGCTAGTGTTAATCTACTGCTAATGTAAGTCGACTGTTAATGTTAATCCACTATTAATGTTAATCCACTGTTAATGTTAATCCACTGTTAATGTTAATCCACTGTTAATGTTAATCCATTGTTAATGTTAATTCACTGCTAATTTTAATCCACTGTTAAAGTTATTCCACTGCTAACGTTAATCCACTCTTTTATAAATGGCAATGCTTCAACTAACACATTTTCGCCTCACTATAAATTAAAATCAGAATAATAGTCAACCTAATTTATCCTTGACAAAATTTCTACTGCCTTGAAGTTGAATACATGTCATTTAAACGACATAAAAAGTCTAATGTTAACCATAAATTTAATTTTGTATTGCATCTGAAGGACTGACCTTGTCTGTGTATTAGACTACCTAGTCCCGTCACTTTCGTTGATGATCCCGGCTGTTTAATGAGTATACATTTATCCATAACTAAGTAGTATTACAACCTGGACTGAAAGCAGTGTCTCCTAAGGTGTATACAATACATTTAGTTTTGTGCCTTAAATCATCTTATTACTCACACAACAATTGAGCTGATACACCAGCTTTGAACCCTTCTGGGATGAAATTGGTTGCGGTCATAGCTTCAGCCATTGCTTCACCTGCGGCAAGCTGCAAAAATAAATAAATTAATAAAAAATGAAATGAAAAGGAGACAAAAAATAAAAGAATATGAAACTTTTAAACATACAAAATCCATGATTGATCTACACGAAAATTATTTTGTGACAACAAAGAGCTGCAAAAAAAAACTC
The DNA here is from genome assembly GCF_037975245.1 of Apostichopus japonicus. Lineage (NCBI taxonomy): Eukaryota > Metazoa > Echinodermata > Holothuroidea > Aspidochirotida > Stichopodidae > Apostichopus > Apostichopus japonicus. The sequence goes on along the minus strand of NC_092575.1, from coordinate 16,504,373 downwards.
ATTGATGTGACGATAAATGAAACGACTTGCCCAAGTTTGCGGCAGAAGCCTGACGTCTATTATTCATATTAATCTGAAATGTTCACTAAAAACTGAAGGAAGTTTGTTCTAATTCGGCAATAAAACATAAAATATCATCATTATGATGGAAAATAGTGTATAATGTGTTATATTTGTGTTTTTGAAATATTCGATCCTGCTTTGAAGAATACTCATTTTAAACTATGTAACATCGTGTAAAGAATATATATATATAGATATAGATAGATAGATAGATAAATATATATATATATATATGTATATATATATATATATATATATATATTGTCATCAGTAGTATTCGAACCAGATCTGATAAAAGTTTCAACATAAAATATTTATTTTCAACTCACCTGATCTTCTGATTCAGCAGGGAGTTTATCTGTAACAGCATATGACCAAGGAGCTAAAATCATTTGACCCCAGTTATGCCAATCAATAAATACTTTGATTTTCCTTCTTTGGGCTTTCAAAGTCTTGAAATAATCATCCACGGCTTTCGTCTCGTTGTTATCAAAAGGAGCAAAACCGCGAAAGAGACCGGAGCATGGCCATCGACTAGCACCACCTCGAACGAAACGAGGGGGAAAAGGGAGAGATAAGGGAGTCTGAATGAACAATTGTATAACTTGATTAAATAGCAAAGCTATTTATAGTAAATTAAAATTAATGTGTGCATATGCTTGTTACTAATTAATATTGAAATTAATATCAAATCAATTAGGCTGATGATTTTAATTAGTCAATTTATAAATAATAAAGAATAATTTGAGTTCTTGGGGACATATTACAATTTCGATTTGCATGAGAATAAAGCAAAATATTAAGAAGGAAAAAGAAAACGTGTCTGGCTAACTATATATTTTCAAATCGGATGGAATCATTGCTATAATTCGTCGATTAAAGGTTACTTCTTGAGCTTAAGTTCCAGCAAATTGAAGTTTCAATTTGATGAATTGCAATCTTGAGTGTATATGCACGACACTTGGAAGACTCGCAGGGACGGACCCAGGACTTTAACGAACCAGGCAGCAAAGCTGCAGTGTGGTTTCGATGATGCTACATGAATTATCTTATATAAACGCCTTAAATTCCTGTATATTTTGCAATAATAACTGATGGCATGTAGGAATTGCCTTTAATTAATTAATAAATTAGGAGATGTTTGACCACCTTCAGTGTGTTGGTATTCTGACACGAAACATTTTTTCCTTCACGCTTTTGTGTTAACGAACACAATTTTACCCTTCCGTTGTACGTATAGGCAGGATATGAAACGTTGTTGTACATAATGCCGATCAAATAGCGACACAGTTTATTCAATGCCAGTTTCGTCGCTGGTTTGCTGATACTATCTACGGATGTCAATAAGCTAATTTCCAATTGCCAACAACCTGTTCTATTCTTAGGCGCAAATCATATGTTATCTAATAGGCTGGTCGGTTGGAGGTACGGTAGATTATGAAACAGGGTTTCCACAATTTGACCTCTGGTGAATCCAAATGACCTTTGACCTCCACAAAAAATAATAGGTTTCTTCTGCTTAACGTGTCACAACAACATACTAAATATGAGATTGGTCCCAAGCTTCCCTTCTTGAGATATCGTGCTAACAAGGTTTTCACAATTTGATCACTAGTGACCCCAAATAACCTTGACCTACACAAAAACAATTGGCTTTTTCTACTTGATGTGGTTCTCCTTCACGAAATAGGAGAATGATCCAAACTTCCCTTCTTGAGATATCGTGTTAACAAGATTTTCCAAATGTTACCCCTGGTGACCCCAAATGACCTCTGACATTCAACAAAAAGCAATAGATTGTTCTCCTAAATGTGGTACAGCTACTCCCCAAATATGAGATTGGTGCAAGCTTCCCTTCTTGGGAATATCGTGTTTACATTGAAGGCGTCACTAAATACACATACGAACACGAATGTGTACACATCCACCTGAATGACTGCATGGGTTACGATTATCATCGAAACCAAAAGGGAGGGCGCTTCGCTCTGAGGTTATACCTGGCTTTGATGAACTCTGTCTAGTCCGTTCTTAACCATAGATATGTCTGACTAAGGATTTTTAGAATTAAATGGACGTTCTTCCACTAACCAGGCCTTCCCCAAAAGCTCCCAAAATTTCTGTTTAGATCTGTTCCGACGCATCCAAATCCTATATTTGGTTGACGGGACTTTCTCCACAATCGTTCCTACAAGTTAAGAAAATTGATATTTTAGAAAGAAAAAGATGAAACAGTGGATGGATGCACAACTCATTTTTTTCCAATTAGACCAACCTCTGATATTACCGATGATGTCATCTTTCTTGCAGCTAATTGATAGGAGCATTTGTATGTATTTTTTGTCTCATTTAAACAGTTTATTTTAATCACTATTTTGTATTATTTCTAATTATATTCCATTACGAAATTATTATATTCCATTAACCAAATGTGTAAGAGCACACTATAAAAGCAGTGAGCGAAGTACTTTATCATACCGGTATAATAGGTAAGATATAAAAGTCTGACGTTCCAATATCCATTTCCGAAAAAAATTGTTTAGATAATGAGTAAGTAGGCGGTTTTAATGGCTTGTGTGAGGAACCAAGTTCTTAATCATTCTGTTAAACAACCAATATCGAGTACAAAGGTTTCTTGGTGAACCTCCATTAAGGGTTCCAAACCTCAAAAATATTTACTGTCGGAAGACGAAATGGATCAGGATCCCTGTATTAAAGCAGTATAGAGCATGGAATGTTCTTAACCTCGCCCCTCGTGTCCACCCAAAGCGACACCCATGCTTCAAGATACATACTTGGTGTTAATCACTCACGTGTTCCCACGTGAAGGCATAACCGTCACCATTAAGGCTCGGAACAATATGTAAATCGAATATTCCCAGAATCTTCCTCGCGTTGTCCTCACCATTCTCATAGGCATCGAGTAGCTGTACAGTATACAACAAAAATGATATAAAATGATATATATATATATATATATATATATATATATATCTATCTATATAAATATATATATATATCTATATATATATATATAATATATATATATATATATTAAAACGTTAATATATATAATATAATATATATATAGATATATATATATATCTATATATATATATATATATCTATATATAGATATATATATATATAGATATATATATATATCTATATATATATATATATATCTATCTATATATATATAGATAGATAGATATATATATAGATATATATATATATATATATATATATATATATATTAACGTTTATCCTTACAATCTTTTACTTGCCAAAGTTGAAATAAGGATCAAGCATTGTGGGTTATAACATCCTTACCTCTCTCGTGAAGTACATTATTGTTGTCGGGGTAATCCATTCTCTTGCATGTATCCCGCCTTCAAAATATACAATTGGTTTGGGAACGGTTGCTTGAAATTCACCATCGTTAAGTGCTGGTGCGGCAATCTGGAATTACAGATAAATGGTGAGCTTGGAGTAACGTTTACGAAAGGTTCAGTTTATTTATCTTAGCCACATCTACTCCATTCAGGGGCGAAGGAGGGGGTTGGGAGGGGGAGCATGGGACGTGAAAGACCTTATCAGGTTAAATATATCCTACCACTATACTATCTTAATAACCACTCACACTTTTCACCCTTCTTTAACTATGACAAGTGAAAAGCTTTCAAACGATCAAATTGAAAAATTGTATTTCGTGATCTCTAGGTTGAAATTATTGTCATATGACACGAGCGACAACTGAGGTTCCATGTAATACACGACCATGATGTAACTGGAAAGATCAGGTAAAAGACAGTCATTTGGTAATGAGATGTTAAGTCCTACTCCACCTCACCACACTCCGCTCTAGACTCTCCGTTTCACTGCACTCCACTCCACTCAACTTCACTGCACTCTACTCCGCTCCGTCCACTCTACTCCACTCAATTCCACTCAACCCCACTCAACTACACTCAACTCTACTCAACTCCAATCAACTTCACTCCACTCAACTCCACTCCACTCAACTTCACTCCACTCCACTCAATTCCACTCAACTCCACTCCACTCAACCCCACTGCACTCCACTCAATTCCACTCAACTCCACTCCACTCAACTTCACTCCACTCCACTCAATTCCACTCAACTCCACTCCATGCAACCCCACTGCACTCCACTCAACTCCACTCAACTCCTTTCAACTTTACTACACTGCACTGTACTCCACTCAACTTCACTCCACTCCACTCAATTTCACTCAACTCCTCTCAACTTTACTACACTGCACTGTACTCCACTCAACTTCACTCAACTCCACTCAACTCCACTCAACCCCACTCAACTCCTCTCAACTTTACTACACTGCACTCTACTCCACTCCATTTCTACTCTACTGTAAGTAGTATGTCATATAGAATATTATATAACCTTACCTCTATGCCTCCGATTTCACGGTTTTCGAAGGTATAGCCAAGTGTAAACTTATGCACAAAAGTGTATTCGTCTGCCATATCTCTTAACCATTGCTGAATCTGTAAGTGAACATCCATGGAAAAGAAACCCCATTATTGGTGATAATGGGGTTTGTTAGCAGGATACGAAGTGATTATACTTTTCCCCAAACAATGTCATGACTTTAGTCCAAATGATCCAAACAATTGTAGAAAAAAAATCTCTTCTGTTGTCATAGTGATTATGTAAATAATATGAACAATTATTTGCACTCGAGTCATAAAATGAAAACACTAAAAATGTAGCCGTATAGAAGTATAGTGTGTATGGCAACTATATGATCAGTAAATGAAATACGCCTAGGCGCCTACAAACTGAAGGTTCCCAATCGAAAGAATTGAAGATAGAAGAAACAAAACACAACAGGTATAGGTATTTAATAAATACAATTAGTAACAATTCTGTTTTAAACACACTATAGGGAAAATTAAGAAACATTCACTAAACAATGAGAATTTCTAAACATATAATTAGTTCAAAGCTTTGCCAAAGTTAGCGCAAGTTTGAATTTAAGCCATCTGACATAAAGTTTTCTCACCCCTCCCTTTAGACCCCTCCCCAGGACGGCATGCCCTGCACGGGGTGACAAAGAAAGGATCCGCCCGGTTGGCGAAATTTTTTCCCCCAACAGGTTTGCAATTATGTGTAAATAGTCGCTCATGATTGGTCGGAAAAGTTACGTCATCACCATAGAAACCTTCACTTCGAGGTTACCAAAATAACTGCGTCCATTCGTTACAACGAACTCACGTATTGTACCGATTCAAAGTATTGCTTATGTCATGTTTGGCGTATATTCCATCAAGACTCGTGAACTCGAGTGGTGAAGTTAATTTTAGTGTATCCATTCCACGAAACGAAATCCGATTTCCATAGAACCGCTCACGAATCTTGGATAACGTAAACAGGAACCCAATGGAATGGAGCGTATATATCATAAGTGAGGTTAACATGTGATCCAAGCATTAAAATTCGGGCTTTTGGAAGAAACCCCGTGATTAGACTTAACTAAGTGGCACAGGTCAATCAACAACAAAAATAAATCTGTTCAGCTTAAGCGTCATGTGTCACGCCAGGGTGCCAACTATTCTAGGTAGGCCATTGCCTACAGTGGTGCATATAACGGCTACCATTTCATGGTTATAAGTTAGATGGAAACTCCCACTGCTAAGCAAACACCTGTTAAATTTCAACCATTTTTCTACACTGTACGATGTCAATTCACATTTACCTGTTTCGCAGTCGATGACATTATTTATCCAAATTGTCTGCTAGCCCAAAGGGAACAATTTCCTCAAAGAACCCCATCCTCATATGCCACAGAAAACTATTACTATATCTCCGTAAATTGTGACACGGAAAATAACGTACCATAAATAACACTACGTATACATTCAGTGTGTGGGAGAACGTGTCGTAATCTCTGTACCATGGTAATAATTTAGGGTGGTGTCATATATATAAATAAATGTTCCGTCCACCTCCCACCATCACCCATCCTACCATCGCAAACTTTGACTAGGCCATGTACCTACCTCATCATAAGTATGATATATTTCATAATCAAAATCACCGATCGCCAGATCAGATAAGGATCTCTTCACTATGTCATGTTGGTGGAATTTGTCAATCTCAACTTGAACATCATGATGTACGGTCTGATATTCTATTTGGCGTTCCATGAGCTTTACTTTGAATTCATGAATGTATGAATGCGAAACCATGACAACAATCCGGCGCCCAATCCCTAATTGGCTCCAAAAGTCGAGCTAAAGTATTAGAGGAGGATAGAGAGTATAAACAATTATACCTTTATGACATATATGTGGGTATAGCATCCGGTGTAGTGTAAATGTGTGTTTTGGTCGTAACCGTTTACAAAAGCATCCACAACACAGTAAAAGTATAAAGCCTGTTGTGTTAATTTAAATCATTAAATATTTAACAGCCCGCACATCCAACCAACTTGACAAATTGCGTCATAACTTGAGAATTGTAACTCGTGCGACTGTGCCGTGAGGACATACAGATTTATTTTCATAATGGTTTAACCAACTTAAATTCTCTGTAATAAGAGAATTAGTTGTAGCTGTAATAGCAGCAGTGATGTATTGACAGTAGTAGTGGTAGTAGCAGTACTATTATAGTTGTAATAGTAGTAGTAGTAGTATTAGTAGAAGTAGCAGTTACTGCTAACGCTGTAATAGTAATAGTAGTAGTAGTAGTGGTAGAAGTAGTAGTTGTTGAATGGAAGGAGGAGTAACTGTAGTAGTAGTAGTAGTAGTAGTGTTGGTGGTATTGCAGTATCAATGACAGAAGTGGTAGTGTTAGTCGTGTTAGTAGAAGTGGTAGTATTATTGGTGGTATTGGTAGTAGCAGTAGCGGTAGTAGTAGTATTAGTAGTAGTAGTAGTAGTTGTAGTAGTAGTAGTAGTATAATAGTAGCAGCAGCAGCAGTAGTAGTAGTAGTAGTAGTAGTAGTATAGTAGTAGTAGAAGTAGCAGTAGCAGTAGCAGTAGTAGTAGTAGTAATAGTAGTAGTAGTAGTAGTAGTAGTAGTAGTAGTAATAGTAGTAGTAGTAGTAGTAGTAATAGTAGTAGTAGTAGTAGTAGTAATAGTAGTAATAGTAGTAGTAGTAGTAGTAGTGGTGGTGGTTGTTTGTAGTTACTGCTGTAGTAATAGCTGTTTCTGTAGTAGTGCACGGTAACGGCATAATAAGAAATTGTTCAATTGTTGAAAGGGCAAGTTAAGAATGAAGTTCAAAACTTACCTCCCCCATACTCTGTTCTTCTTCGGACAAAAGCCATTTTAGATCATTATCGGTGTTAACAAACACAAACCACAACTGGTTTCTGCCAATTAAAGTAACGATCATACATATAACAACACAATACCATAGAACACTTGAATTTATTATCAACATGAAAGATTCCACCGGCTCCAAGAAAAATATAATGATTCATTAATCAAAAGAAAATCAATAACAACAAAAGGTTCATTTCCACGTTGCTTTTTACCATTTCCCCCTTAATATTGTTATAATTTATGTTCGTTATGTTTTAATAGCCATTATTTTCGTTAATCAAGTACAATGGGATGATGTACCCATTACTCTAAAAAAAGGAAAAAGGTTGATCATCCCTTACCCCTCCCCCAACCTCCCACCCTCCCACACCCCCCTTTTATCTATATATATATATATATATATATATCTATATATATATATATATCTATATACATATATATATATATATATTTATATATATATATATATATATATATATATATCTATATATATATATATATATATATATATCATATATGTATCATGATATCTCCACGACAACATGTGGTATAAGTATTTTGCTTTTAAAACATATAGGCCTACTAGTGCCATTTTCTCTATTCAAAGATTATTTTCATAAACTCTTTTCAAAAGTCTGTGCTAATTAAAATTCGTAACAAATAGCAATATCTGAGTGAAAATACACCAACCTCACCGACAGATTTAAATAATTGTAAGCATGTTAGTCCTACTTACCCTCTGTATATTTCTGTTCCTGATCCCAAACATGGTCGTAGAACAAAAGCCAGGAACAGGATCAAATTCCTCATAATTACAATTTACTAAAATGATGAAAAAAGAACCACCACCACCAGTTTAGCAAACTCGCTACTGAATGAAAGAAGATTATAAATCTTTCTGTTTATAACAAGAACATCGGTGTGCTATAGAACACCGTCCAGCAACCAGCGTTCATATAGAGGTCTTCTGCACAACTAAGAGTAATATAAATATATAAACACGTATTCATCATGTGTAAGTTTACTGCTGTAGGCTACCAGCATGCAACGCGTTGTATAGAAGAAACCAAAATTAATAACAGGAAATTATCTAAAGGCGATAATGGCATGTAATAATAGACCCGTGGAACAGTATTGAGTACATATCGATCAAAGAGCACAAGTTTAGTTTAACCTTTGACACAATATCGTCATGATCTTATGGTCACAGTCATATATAATAAGGGGATTGGGCGTTGAGAGTGGATCAGTCAAATTGTTTGATTTTCGTACCCAGGCTCTATACTGGATGGCTTGCTTTAAAACAAAGAAGTATCTTTGAATATAAAGGAGAAAAATGAAGCAATAGCATCGGAAAGAGGCTTCATCACTTCAGGTGAGATGCAATTAATTCCTAGGGTTTTGTAAATTTTTAGGGAACGGATCTCTATCAGCACTTAATCCTCTGTGACATGAAAGATATTATGATATTAGGGGCTGGCTAAGCATCCATAAACCATGCATGATGCAGTGGCGGGGGTAGAGGTATTGGTCAAGGGGGGGGGGACGAAAATGGTCTGTAGGGGCGCTTTCGACACACTCTAAGTGGAGCGCCACCACAGGTTGGCGCGGAGCGAACAAAAATTTTTTGAGTAAAGGTACTCCCTAGATCGCCGGAAATGACCCTTTCCGGGCCTTGCTAATTTCCAGATAAACGAAGAATAAATAGGTGTCATCGCCATTTTGTCAGAAAATTACACCAACAATAAAAAAAAACAATAAAAAAGTCAATAATCGCGAATAAGTGAAAAGTGGTAAAAAGCTGAAAAGGGCGCTAGCAGTCCATTTGAGTCCGTCAGGGGGGGGGGCATCCGCCCCTCTGACTGTATGGACGCTCCGCCACTGGCATGATGACCACTTGAAGAAATCTTTGCGCCCATATTGTTTGTTACTTATAGTTATAGTAGAGAAATAATCATTCGAAGCGTTGAGTCAATACCAGTACATTATTGATTTTGCTGTCGTCATATATAAACAATGTTGATGTTGTTATTTAATTGAATGAGTAAAGCTCGTTAAGTACAGCCCAAGTTTTCTGGAGTGTAAAATATGTCTGGCATCAAGAATCAGTTTATAATTCGACCATTTTGGCGAATCTGATGGTTTTCATTTAGAGCTGCATTTGAATCTGTAACTTGCCAGGTTTGCATGTCTTTCACGAGTTGGATTATAAATATAGGTCCTTAAAAGAGGCTATTTGTCTGGTCAATTGACATATAGATACGACTGGAAAATCAGGATTTACCTGAGTCTCTGGATTTTCCTATGGTAACTTAACCTATAGTAGAATTAACATGTAAAGCGCATGGCTTCTATAGTTATAAAAAGAATTGTAACTGAGCAACGTAAGCTTTAAAAGCTAATGTAAGTTATTGGATAAACGTAATTGATATTGGGTTATTAATTCAAAATTATAACTTCATTGTTGTGACGTAAGCTGATGTCAATCAATTAATCAATTAATTATATTTTTTTTTTGAATGATTTGTTTGTATTATAATGATTTCAGTATATTGATGGTAACTTGTAACACAAAAGTTATTTGTAAACATACGTTCCATCCTGATCCTTTTCATACTGCAACATAATCTGAACATTTTGTGAGGGATCAAATTTATATTAGATGCTACTTTATGAACAGTTCTTACCTCCAATCTACAACGTATCAGTGTGATATTAATTTAAGATGTGTATCAGCTTGTCTTGGCGTCTTATGTTAAGATAATAAAAACAAAACATGGGAGAGGAATAACTCGTGGAGGGTGATATTGTTAATTTATCATTTTTCTTATCGAAGTGCACTTCTTGGGAATAATTACAAGTACGCTGTAAGCATCAACAGTCGTTTTCTTAACAAGGGGGGGGGGATTAATTCAAAGTAAATGAGATTATCAACTATATATAAAGACTGCAAGATATCTCTATGACAGTTATATATTTCATTTTGACAATCTTCAGTGCTTTTTTTTGCAAATTCTGTAAGATGAATCAATACAATTCTTATCATCCAATTTAAAATTTGCGTTTTCCTGAATACTTCATCGTTGTCTGGTATCCGGTTTGATACTTTATATATATATATATATATATATATATATATATATATATATATATATATATATATATATATATGTGTGTGTGTGTGTGTGTATGTATATTCAATCTCAATCTGAATCTCAATCTGAATATATATATATATATATTTATATATATATATATATATATTTATATATATATATATGTTAATAAATTATATTTATATTGTTTTATAATAATTTATGGCGTTCTATCGGTGAATTATTGCCAAGCCTTTTGAAAATAACAATAATAAGTTGGGGTTTTTTAATCAAACGATCTTGCTGTATTCATGCCACTTCTTAGGTATAATTAATTACCGTACTCCCTGAACAAATGTGGATTTTTGGGAATTTTTTTCCATTTATTTTTGTGTAAATAACAAAAAGCACTCTATAGTCGGTGAATCACTGCGAAGCTTTGCGAAGACACGAAAAATATTTTTTAATTGAAGAATATTGTCACATTCATACCATGTTATAAATTACTACATTGGTTCCAGGGTATACATATTAATGTATTCGGGTGTATGTTTTTTTTTTACTGTTGTATTTTTAAGAAGAAATGTTTACATTACATATCTTGCCGGGAGATTTCCTAATCAAATATTAAATGATAATTAGTGAGTCGAAAGTGCGGGTAACGTTCCCTTCGTATAGTAACTTGCCGAAGGTAAAATATAATTTCAAATTGTAGGAAGGGGCTGAGGAAGGGTGGAGGGGGGTATTGAAACTGTAATAAACTGTTTGCTATATCAGCAGGGACGGGAATAGCCCTTTCAACCCCACCCCTTCCCACCCATCCTCAGCGAAAGCATTAGGGTTAGTGGAGGGGGGGTGAATGTAATCCCGGGTCCCTGGTGTAAAAGGCCCGGTGCATATATAGAATAAATAATAATTAACTCTGATTTCCATAATATTCTTCATCAAGTAGGGGGTCGGTTATAATTGTTGCCGGGGGCCATTTGGCTCTGGATTAATGAGAACAGCTAGAACAAGTAAAGGTAATGTTACAGTCATAAACATTTAATCTTTGAAAAGAGGAAAAGAAAAAATGCACTAGTAGGCATATAGGTATAACAAAAAAACACATAAACCACATGTAATTGTGGAGATATCATGATACTTTGAACAAAATGGAAATATTAATGAATCAGGCTAGAGTATATATATATTGAGCAAAACCATGATCACAAATCCATATCAGTTGTACGTAGAATAAGAAGAAGACAATATTCTTTGAAGGATAATGTTTTATCCAGAGGTCTCTGATTCGAAAACGTTCTAGCCATATAAATATATATATATATATATATATATATATATATATATAAATATATATATATATGTATTCTTTGCTATTTTCATTGTCTAAATTACCCAGTCAGTTTCCCATTATTCATTTACGTGTATAATATTAATAAAATATATAATTACATTTTAACGAGTCCTTGGGTTTCAGAGTATCTTGTAAGCTAAGCGTACATATCAATGGTATCATATCTAAAGCCCAAAACAAAAACATTATTTATGAAAGGAAATTGAAATTTGTGAAGAACATATGCAATTATTTGATTTATTTCCCGTATTCATGAGGGGTTTAATTTATCTCTCAAATATCATTCACCTTTGCAAAATGTCAGAGTTATTATTATCTTTTTTTAAATTAAGAACAATGGTAATATCATATTCATTTCGTGTTCCCTGTAAGTGTTACATCGTTTGAAACGAAAAATAACATTAACATGAGAACCTGCTAGTAATTTGTGTTCTTCAATGTTTCTGAACAGAGTACAAATCATTGGTGGCAAGCTTAAATATTTCCAGACAAAAGCAAAAACACACACACATGAAAAATAGTATGACTGGATATCAAATTTTCTAATGAAACTGAGTATAGGCACAACAGACTATACAATTAATTACTAAAACATTAAATTTTGCACATATTGTCACTAATTAATTTACTCAACATTAATGTACACGTAAGATGTTTACTTACGGTAAATATTACCTGCAGACACTCAGCGTTAAAGCCAACGCCAGAAACAGATTGTTACAATTTGGTGATCCGTTTGAGCCTCTTATTACCAACCTACCGAGTAGTCTCTATGGGTAAGATTACAGTCATTAAAGTACATCTATACCTTACCTATACCAGGAACCAGATAAAGAGCAAACTTACATTTTGCGTCATAAAACTAACATAAAACAAAGCTTTAAAAAGAAGGCGATCTTTAACCAATGAACGTATAAACTAACTCTCTGGAGTATGGGATTGTTAAACAATTCAGCATTCAGCAAAATTCAGCATAGTTATTCAATATGTTACCAAGCTTAATAATAAGTTCAAATTTGTTGAACCATTTGGCCTTTAACTTTATTGATAAAAGTGTAAATTATTTCCGTCTATGAAAGGAGAAATGAATGAGAACGTAAACAGTTGAAAATTTAGAGCTAAACAGTTCTTAATTTCAGCTTTGTGAATTTATTCTTGACTGTTCGCAGTGCAATTTCTGATATGATGATATATATATATATATATATATATATATATATATATATATATATATATATATATATATATGTGTGTGTGTGTATATATATATGTGTATATATATATATATATGTATGTGTATATAAATATATATATATATATAAATATATATATATATATATTCTTTGCTATTTTCATTGTCTAAATTACCCAGTCAGTTTCCCATTATTCATTTACGTGTATAATATTAATAAAATATATAATTACATTTTAACGAGTCCTTGGGTTTCAGAGTATCTTGTACGCTAAGCGTACATATCAATAGTATCATATCTAAAGCACAAAACAAAAACATTATTTATGAAAGGAAATTGAAATATATATATATATGTATATATATATATATATATTTATATATATATATATAAACAAATATATATATTTTTTAAACAAATATATATATTTATATATATAAATATATGCAAATTTTCTACACGGTGTAAATGTAGAATCATAACACCAGTTTGCTTCATATCTTAACCAGAGAATGAATAAGTCTTTCCTGATATTCTTATAGTCTCCGTTTTTGCTTTTGGTAAAGTTATTGTAATGAAATTATCTATCTATCATACGTGGAACCATGCAACGAAGGAATTAAATCTGTAGTTTTCATCTTACAAAACTGCCATTACAAAAAATGACAATCCACGGAGTTGTTGATCTCATCCCTGTCCCTATATTGTTCAGTTTTGCAATGGCAAAATCAGTTCAATGACCTTTGACATGATGATGACATCATGATTTTTGACATGGGATTATAAGGAGGATGTCATGTACTGATATTTCTACGATTAACTTGACACAATCTAACCGGCTAGTAATTCTTAACACTGGTTGTCCAACCACAAACGTCCCCCCCCCCATCAACCCCCCCCCCCCACCTCCCGTCAAACTCCTAAAGGTTTCTCTCGATTTAATTGAAACTAAGGAATAATACGTAATGAACAACCAGTCCTAATGTGCGATTCCACCTTATTGCGTAATAAGCACCTATACCCAAGAGTAGTAAAAGTAAATATAACTATTGTAAGGATGCGCTTACAATGATATAGATTTATATCAATATAAATCATTGAGTTGTATCTTTCAATACTTAGAATAAAACGAACCTTATCTCAAGGATAGCGGTTAACATTCAAACAAATAGAAATCTGGTCAAGAAAATAAGCCATAAAAACTACAACGAGATAAGTGCACAAATTCTTCGAGTAACTGATTGTGATATATATATATATATACATCATTATTGGCTTAATAGGTACAAAAACAATTAACATTGTAAACACATACATTAAACTTGATTTCTTGTGCTTCTGAAAGTAACCTTTAAGTTAGAACTCTTTTGTATTGCGTCATGTAGGGTTTTTTCTTATTTATTTGTTTATTTCTGCTTCTTCTTCTTTTCTTGTAAATACTCGTGTAACACTGTCAGCTTCAGTATCTGTCACTTTCAAATATTACTTAAAATACTTCTACGGAATGGTTGATACTTCAGATATAGTTAGTTTGATTGTTTTTTGTTAATCAACAATAAAAAGGTACCTCTCCCCGAAATTGAATGATTAAAAACGTAAGCAATGAAGAAAAACAATATTTCCCTACTCTATATGAAATTGTGAAATGTTTTTGTTGGCAGCATTTCTCTCTTTCTGTTCTCTGATTAAAAGGATATCTGCAGTCCTATGTTCAACGTCATAATTATAACCAAACGTCATTAATACAACCGCATACATATAAATCATGACTTTTTGATAATATTATCGAATTTGATCCATTTTTTTTATATTTGGATTTAACTTCATTCTATGGAAGGAAGTGTTTTCAATGAAATTGATTGATTTCAATTTTAGCTCACTGATGATTGTCTTCGAATATTTAGAATAAACCGAACCATATTACAGAGACAACGGTTAACATTAAAACAATTAGAAATTTTATCAAGCAAATAAGTAATGATAAATTATAGCTTTTTGATAACTATTTCATCAACTGATACAATAGGATCAGTGCACAGATTCTTCAAGTTAATTATTATAACGTAGACGTATCAACCATTATTGCATTAATAGGACCAAAAACAATAAGCATAATGGTAAACACTAACATTAAACTTGATTTCCTGTGTGGTTCAAAATAATAACTTGTAACTCTCTTCAACTCGATTGTCGAGTTGTATGTACCTACTTGCGTGTGTGGGTGTGTGTGTGTGTCATTTTGCAGATTTTGTATTTATCATTTTCGTAATATACGGGCAACACTTTGAATTGCAAAATCAATTTAGGTAAGTGCGTGTATTGTGTTACATATTTTGGTATTTGGTTTGGTATTTTTGTATATTGCCCAAGAGTTATAATTTGCAGACTTATCTAGATAGGCCGCAACTTCATTTCAGTATACTTGATATGATATCTACTTCCAGGCAGAGAATACCAGTAAATACTGGACCCATCGTCAGAAGATGCATTATATGCACCATTGAGGTTGGAAGCTGCGCAGCTCTTGTACCACCAGGCACCATGAAGTAAAACAGCACAGTGAGATGAGCCAGCGTGATCATTATCTCTGTCATAGGTACTGAAGGGTGCATCGATGTGACTGAACAACGCATGGCCACCTGAGGCACCGCCTTCGCTATCTGTGAATTAAAGCAGGGGAGTAAAACTCATTACATGAAAGATAAATCGAGTATGGATAAGATTAAATTGAAACAGTCAATGTTCCAATCTATATAAAGGAATATAACATTCTATAACAAAAACTAAACTACAGTTTCCCATTAGACGAAATGTTTCACAACCAAGACCACGTGACCACGAGTTTAATGTCCTTTTGATACCATGAGACTCTATGGAATCCCTAACTATGCTTTCAAATATTTTAAGTTTATTTCATTGTTAACAATCGTAATATCAGCAAAAACAACAACCAAAACTTTCAGGCAGTGTCCTCTTTTCGATTTGACAATATTTAAAGACATTTAATCGTCTCATTAGAAACAAATTTACATATGAAGTTTGACCGATGCAAATGTAAACATATCCTGACGAAGCTTCTTCGATAAAATAACTGCTGGTAATTAGTTTTAGTTAATTCTGTGAGAAAAAAAACAGCCACAGAGGGAATACGAAATGACAAATACAAAATCTTCATGGTACCATGAAGTACATGGAGACTTGCAAAGTTAATGTTGAACTGAAGTTAACGAACGCGAAGATGGTCACAGGAATAACTGTGTGAAAGAGATATTCCAAAACAGTCATAATGTATTAAAAAGGTGTGTGTATGATTTGGCATACATTTGGAGGTGACTATATATATTGTAAGGTTAAATATAAATATAAATCAAATCAAAAGCTCAAATCAAAATATATATCAAATATAAATTATATCAGTTAAATCTAGCCGGGGTTGCTGAATTAAGTTAAGTCAAGTCATTTCAATTGCGGGACTTATGTCAAGTCAAGTGACCAGTAAATGCGACTCTCGTCCGGTTAAGTGACTTGAGTTGTTAAAACACTGTTAAATATCATATTAAGTTACGAAATATTTATTTTCTACAAACCCGCAGTGCCATCAAAGTTTCCCAGTCCAGACAGTCGATAATTGTCACTTTCATCACTGATATTGAAGAAATCAAATTTGGCGTAGTATGGAGCGCCATCTCTGTTCACCATGTCAATCCGGAGTTGATAATTACCTTGATTGGTGAGGTAAAATAGCTTATCATTACCCAACCAAAACTCATGATCGGGCTGACCAAATCCTCCCTTATAGCTGGTCCAGTTACGGTAGAAATCAACAGAACCATTAACACGACGTTGAAATACCTGATGAATACAGAAAGAAATTCATTTAAATGACATCTCACTGAGAGTAAAGGCAAAGTTTGGTTGAGAACTTAGCCAACTCTACCAATATATGCCTGTTTCTTTGTAATTTCTTCCTGTGCATGATGGCTTATAAATAATGTATTGTCTTCTTCTTTGTGACTTGTAAATTCTGCAACCGTAAACAATCAACTTTATTTTTATCCCTATCAGATGATTAGGCTAACCATCCATCGTCCTCAGTCAGTCATATTATACATTTACAATACATCGTCTATACTATAGGATGTCATACTATACTCACCGTCCATCCTCCTCCGTCAGTCATATTATACTTATACAATATATCGTCTATACTATAGGATGTCATACTAGACTTACCGTCCATCTTCCTCCGTCAGTCATATTATACATATACAATATATCGTCTATACTATAGGATGTCATACTAGACTCACCGTCCATCCTCCTCCATCAGTCATATTATACATATACAATATATCGTCTATACTATAGGATGTCATACTAGACTTACCGTCCATCTTCCTCCGTCAGTCATATTATACATATACAATATATCGTCTATACTATAGGATGTCATGCTAGACTCACCGTCCATCCTCCTCCGTCAGTCATGTTACAGAAGACTTCAAATGCAGGTCCAGGCCAGTTAGTTGGTTTGATGGTATATAAGCCATTGGTAGTGTAACCAGCGTTGAAATAATCAAGACAGTTGGACATCTCGCCAATAGTAGTAGAACCTGCTTGGCTCGTCGTGGGCTGCAATTTCGTAGGCGCAACATTTGTTTTGGTGGTTGGAGGCTGCAGTGGTTTAGAAGTAACATCTGTGTTGGTGCATGATGAATCTTTGCAATCAACTTCCGTGGTCTTTTCAGATGGTGTGGTGGGTTTCGGTCGGTTTGTGGCTAAATTGGTTAAATTGATAATAAATGAACTTTTAGTAAGAAAGCAAGATATGATATCGGCAGTGATAACAATATCAAAATTTAAAAAATGTCTCACGCTGTTTTTAAAACAATTTATTGGTTCAGAGTGACCAACTAACATTCTTTACCCAAGCGTTGTACTCACGGTGCAATCGAAATTATGTCCTCAGTCAACTTTTAGAGAAGAAAGTTTACTTCACCTTAGGTCAGTTTTTCTGGTAGAGTTACCCTGCTTATAGTTAAGTATATATTAGTTTACCTATACCATTACAAATGCAGCAATACTTATACATAATAACACCCAGGCCAATTTTCATGAATATGTCCTAAAATTTGGTTGCTTCCAGACTTCTTTTCTTAGTCGATTTCACACATTAATAAAGAGCATTAAATTCAACTACCTTTCTGTTGTTAGGATATCAAATGATAACGATGAATTTTTTGTTCTTTCACGTATTTCCACACATACCTTGTTGAGTAGAATATTTCTCCTTGTTGGGTGCCGCCATAGGGCATGGACCAGCATTTGTAGACTTCAGAGCTGTTCAAAATTAAAGAAATCAAACTTTAATATCGACAACATTAAACTGTATATTAATCATCATCATCATCATCATCATCATCATCATCATCATCATCATCATCATCATCATCATCATCATCATCATCATCATCATCATCATCATCATCATCATCATCATCATCATCATCATCATCATCATCATCATCATCATCATCATCATCATCATCATCACCAGCAGCATCATCTCCATCATCACCAGCAGCATCAGCACCATCATCATCACCATTATCATCATCATCATCATCATCATCATCATCATCATCATCATCAGCATCATCATCATCATCATCATCATCATCACCATTATAATCATCATCATCATCATCATCATCATCATCATCATCATCATCATCATCATCATCATCATCATCACCATATCATCATCATCATCATCATCATCATCATCATCATCATCATCATCATCACCATCATCATCAGCAGCGGCAGCATTTGTTATGGCTATTACATAACAAACATACATTACGTAGCTTATCCATGTTGCATATACTCAGCATTGATGCTCAACACTAGTATTCGTTACGCATGTCAGTCGATAGAAGTAACGAGATAGCAGAAACAAGTAAATGAGCTGCTATCGTTTGTTGACTACAAATTTGCTAGAATATCAAATAATGCTCACTGACTCTCGAACTTCCAGAAGCATATACTGACACTCTCAAAGTATTTTCCTCATTAACTATCACGAAATTATTTTTGAACACTTTTAGCAAACGAAATTAATGATATCCTTTGAATTTAAAAGCAAAAAGACCCTCGTCAGAAACGAATTCTATTTTATTATTTTATTCAATTCATTGTAATACTGATAATTTATTTAGCACAAATAAGATGAAAGGTTCAATCATTTCCATTAGGATCAATGTTTTCTTTCAACATATTAATCCTAATCAAGCCTAATCAACTGCATGATTTTAAGCAAGTTGGGATTTTAGTATTTTACAAACAGTTTAAAATCAGCATAATAGGTTGAACTTCTGCTGTTTAAGTTTGCCATTGCAGATGGTGAAATTATTATAGAATACTTGATTTAAGGGGAGGGATAAATGTATGAATATAATGTTCTGATTTTAATAATAATATACATATCACAAGGAACAGTTTTGAAACGAAAGAACGATATTTTGATATTAACGTCCATGTTGATAGTGGTTTTATACTTACTGTTACCAGATGCAAAATTGTTGTCACTGTTTTATCCCTGTCATATGTATTTCTTGCAAAAATAAAATTGAAAAATGCATTCAGTTAAAGTTTTCCGATAGATATCAATGAGACAAAAAAAAAGCTTACCTTTGACTATAGTAACAGTTGCACAAATGACCACCAAACGCTTTACAACGACCCATTTCGAAAACGTCATTTTCATCTGTGTTGGGCTTTCTTGATTTAGGAAGCGATGTCCAAGCATATAGCTACCAAAGAAAATGATGCTACCAGACCAACAGTCAAACTTAAAATGACTTTGGGTTTGTCGATCCTTTCCGGATTAATAACGTTTTTGTTTTTTTAATACTTCAAACGTCTGTGCAAGCAAACCAATTTAAAAGTGATTTTCTCATTAATTTTGTAAAAATATAAAGTCAAAGTGGTAATTGGGTTGTTTACAT
Organism: Apostichopus japonicus; assembly: GCF_037975245.1. Classification (NCBI taxonomy): domain Eukaryota; kingdom Metazoa; phylum Echinodermata; class Holothuroidea; order Aspidochirotida; family Stichopodidae; genus Apostichopus; species Apostichopus japonicus. Next base: position 16,484,344 of record NC_092575.1, on the reverse strand, counting down.
TTTGTCTTCATAAATGACAGAAGTGCGATGACAAACGACGATATTGGTTATTCGAGGTTTTTATTTTCTTTTTTTCATGGAAAAGGTTATATTCATGAAATTAAATATGATCGATCGATACAGTATATGGTTATAAAAGTCATAACAGCCATAAGTTTATTCCTCCTGATTTTTTTTTTATTAATTAAAAGCTGCAAAACGCAGAGTATGGGAGATTAACGACTGTCTGTAATGCAGTTGTAATGACAATATAAATATCGTCGAAATGATATTTTTGTTAATTAGTAACCCTGGCTTGTTATAGCTCATATCACTATACTGGATGTCAGAAAATGAAATGGCTTTTCGGGTTTATCAAAGTACTTCTTGGTGCGACCTAATAGTGTGTTTCTATCTCGTCCATATTCCCTACACGTGTAATGTATAGATGGGGATGAAATATTGTAGTCAGTTAGCTGTTGCAGTCTACAAGTCCCTATCGGTTACCATGGCAGCGATTGTCGCAACCGATTCACTCAGAGATTATAGTAATTACTGTAAATCTTAAAGTTTTGTACCGCACAGTAAAAACTGGATTGGGCTGACAAATCTGATAAGTCGGTCGCATGTGCTATTAAGATTACAATAAGAACTGAGGATATGTGTAATCCCAATAAATCCCAAAACAATTGGATTTGTTGGAATTACACATACGTTTAGTTCTTACTGTAAGCCTAATCGCACATGCTACTGATTTATAGCACGATCCACTTTTGTTAATTTGGTACAAAACTTTAAGATTTAAAGCAGTAACTGTGTTCTCTGTGTGTATCGGGTGATTGTCAAGGAAAATGCATTGTGTGGAAAATTTACTTGTCTAGGAGGTCCATCGTGGTGATATTGGAATAGGTGATGAGAGTTCCATTTTTGGGGTCATTCCTCCTAAACGGCTAGGCCATTTTTTTCAAAGTTGGTATAAAAAAACTGCCACTTTATGGGAACTCAGTGGTCTAGGTCAAAGATCAAATTATGTAAAAGTGTTTTTTTTTTTTGCTTTCATGCCGTTTGGAAGCATTGAATTAACTTGAACGTTTAATGGGTTTGTCGAAAACACTTAAATTATGTGATTAACATGTTAAATTTGGTCAACGGTGAAGTTAAGAAAAGGTCAAAGTTCAGCGTTAGTATGACCAAGTCAAAAATGTTTAGCTGCTTAAAGTGAAAGCAGTAACAAATAGTTTATTCACTCTGAAAACAGCAATTAGGTAAATTTCAAAAAACTCTGAAAATATTGATTTGGAAAACAACAACAAAACATTACAAGATTATTTTTGTTTTATTTATGGTGCGGAACATTGGCAATATTATTTCCACATAAACATAATATTAACTTTCAGATATGAAATTGAAATATCATTTCAGACAAGAATTGAGAGTAACATAAAAAAGAGTCTTGCAAAATCCACAGCCAAAGTCGTTTCAGCGATTGCTTTAATAAGCTTCATTTTCATCTGCCTGTATACCGTAACTGCAGTAAGCAAACCAATCGATACAACAATCGATAAAAGCGGCAAAAAGCGATATCTTAAAAGAAATGAAAAATAGCAAAGAAAATACAGAGAGCCGGACTTACAGACAAAATTAAAGCAAAACACTTCAGACAATTATTATTAAACAGAAACGGTGTAAATTTCGGTATAATAATATAGCTTTGCCGATAAAAAGAAAGTTCTCCGAACGAAATATAAAAAAAGAATAATTGCTGTATGTAATAAAAATAAATATAAACTTTATGAGAGATTGATCGTTTTCCCGTAATTTTCAAAGCAATCTTCTTACTGCTTTATATCAACATAGTTATTACTAACAAGCTAAGTGTGTGGTTAATATTTACAATTAATTATTCCTAAAGGATGAATGGGATTTGGATTATGACTGGCCAGAGAATTGATTCATGTATCATATGACAATATAACAATATATATATATATATATATATATATATAAACAATTGGACCATCTAAAGGTGGTTAAGTATAGTTTATGTAAAACCTATGGAAAACGTAGTGTATAATTAATAATGATGTTTCAGATGAATCTATTTTTAATATGTGAATCCTCTTGGATTTCGGGGGAGTGGGGGGGGGGGGGGGGCTTCATTAAATAATAGCCTACACTGATAGTAGCATATCTTGACATTATACTTTGACTTAATAACAGTTTGCCATTTCAAAATAATTAAATTTTGTCAAAAGGTTGATAAAGTTTTCAAAGTTGGCAATTTTCACAAAGTCTCCATACTTCGCATGCTTCAAGTAAAATCGCAGGATGAAAATAATACGAAGTTCGTTGAACTGTCTGATATGTTATTACCCGATGTGTTATTAAGAGCTTGCTTCCAAAAACGTAAATATGTAAAAGAATCAATTGAACATCACAAAAGATATCCTTAACAATAACATACATAAGTGTGATATACTTGGCTTGGATATTACCGAAGTTTACAGGTGATCGTTTTTATGTGTGAGTGTGAACCTGTAATGTGAACGCTTATTGTAAACAGATCACCATGTAGGGTAAGAGTGTAAACATACAATGTAAAACGATTACATAAATGAATAAGTTATCGTTTAGAGTGTGAGTATCAAACTGCAGCGTGAACACCCGAACCGAATTGTACAGTTGCTTATAATAGCGTTTTCGACTTGAATATATTGCGCATATATATGCATCTGTGTTATAACATTATAACACGTGTTATGCTAGAGGCACATTTTATTGCGGCCTGTGTTAAAAAAATATATAAAAATATCAAAAATCAAAAATCAAAAAATATTTTATATTAGGCTATATAAAAATAAAATAAAAAAATATATATAATACCACTACGATTTACTGTATTGTATCTTTAACATATCTAGCTTTCGCATGCTCCCAAAACATAACACCTGTTAGTGTGTTATAACACCCTGGCATATAAATGCATAATATGAACAAATATAAGCTCACACCTTTTCGGCTTAGGTGGCGTGAAGCCTTAAATTTAAACAAGTAATCGTTTATCGTGTGGCGGTGTGAACCTGCAATATGACAATCATTATTCTAAACAGCTTTTGGTATGGTATCTTCACTCCATGCATTTATTTAAATTTGATCACATGTTAACTTAGGGTAGTTTTTTTCATTATACATATCGCATTTTCAAACGTATAGGTCTTTTCCACTTATAACAATTGAGTATGCATAATTCGAGGTTTGAAATATTTGTCGTGAATGATCACTTCAATATGGTCGAAATTTAGGACATTTATTTGTGCATACTTTTAAACTGTGTAGAAACCGATAACAGTGAAACAAACCCAATGTGTAATTGTTCCTTCCACTCCATTGGATTCTTTTCGCACTTTTGTTGTCAACTTTTAGGCAGGAAACAACCTCATAATATCATAGGTGTGTCTCGCTTTTAAAAAGCAACTAATTTTTCACAACAATAGATTGGTATGGCAAGATGAACTTATTACCATATCCCTTGCATTCAATTCAATTTCTTTATTCCAGTATAAATTACAAAATTTATAAAGAGGACACATAATAATGATACACAAAAGACGTAAAATGTACATTCATGAAACTTTGAAAACTATTTATACACCAATAAATTAACTGTGTCTGAATTTTCCTCACCAACATTCTTCATCATACTTTCTTCTACTCGTGCAATTTTGACCTGTCTATTAGGGGTTCAAGGAGGTTTTTCTATATTGGTTGTCCATAGATTGAATTTTGTGCAACATCATGGATATGTTTTGAAGTGATTTTTATTCACGAGAAATGTGAATTTTCAAATTCTCAACAAATAATGGGCTTAAAACCTTGAAAAGTGGGGCTTTCGGATATTGTGGGCCGTGACGTAGAATCACATACAAAAGAAATGATCCATAGGACATGCAATGAGGTCGAACATGATGTGTGACTGGTTACAATCTTCAAAAAGGTTATGGATGGAATAAAACTTTTGGGAAATACTTGGTTCTCAGGCAAAAGTGTACATCTGGTTGGTCATTTTCAAGCCCGAGAAGTGCCATTTCCGGTGATCTGGGGGGTATCTAGACCAGGAATTTTCTTGTACGCTCCGCGCCAACTGATGGTGGCGCTCCGCTTAGATGGTAATTCGCGCCCCCGGATTAGAAAATCCTGGATACGCGCCTGGTTATAGTAGAGAAATAATCATCCGAAGCGTTGAGTCAATACCAGTACATTATTGATTTTGCTGTCGTCATATATAAACAATGTTTATGTTGTTATTTAATTGAATGAGTAAAGCTCGTTAAGTACAGCCCAAGTTTTCTGGAGTGTAAAATATGTCTGGCATCAAGAATCAGTTTATAATTCGACGATTTTGGCGAATCTGATGGTTTTCATTTAGAGCTGCATTTGAATCTGTAACTTGCCAGGTTTGCATGTCTTTCATGAGTTGGATTATAAATATAGGTCCTTAAAAGAGGCTATTTGTCTGGTCAATTGACATACAGATGCCACTTGAAAATCGGGATTCACCCCAGTCTCTGGTTTTTCCTATGGTAACTTAACCTTTAGTAGAATTAACATGTAAAGCGCATGGCTTCTATAGTTATGAAAAGAATTGTAACTGAGCATCGTAAGCTTTAAAAGCTAACGCAAGTTATTGGATAAACGTAATTGATATTGGGTTATTAATTCAAAATTATAACTTCATTGTTGTGACGTAAGCTGATGTCAATCAATCAATCAATTAATTATATTGTTTGAATGATTTGTTTTTTATATAATGATTTCAGTATATTGATGGTAACTTGTAACACAATTTGTTATATGTAAACATACGTTCCATCCTGATCCTTTACATATTGTAACATAATCTGAAAGATTTGTGAGGAATCAAATTTATATTAGATGTTACTTTATGGACAGTTCTTACCTCTAATCTACAAATAATTAGTGTGATATTAAAACAAGATGTGTATCAGTTTGTTTTGGCTTCTTAAGTTAAGATCATAATAAAAAACACATGGGAGAGGAATAACTCGTGGAGGATCATAATGTTAATTTATCACTTTTCTTATCGAAGTGCACTTCTTGGGAATAAATACAAGTACTCTGTAAGCATCAACAGTCGTTTTCTTAACAACAGGGGGGGGGGGGGGGTATTTCAAAGTAAGATAGACTGCAAGATATCTCTATGACAGTTATATATTTCATTTTGACAAACTTCAGGTTTTTTTTTTGCAAATTCTGTAAGATGAATCAATACAATTTTCCCATCCAATTTAAAATTTGCGTTTTCCTGAATACTTCATCGTTGTCTGGTATCCGGTTTGATACTTTATATATATATATATATATATATATATATATATATATATATATGTTAAAAAATTACATTTATATTGTTTAATACTAATTTATGGCGTACAATTGGTGAATTATTGCCAAGCCTTTTGAAAATAACAATTATAAGTTGGTTTTTCTTCTATCAAACGATCATGCTGTATTCATGCCATTTCTTAGGTATAATTAATTACTCCCTGAACAAATGTGTATATTTTTGGGGGAATTTTTTTAATTTTTTTTGTGTAAATAACAAAAAGAACACTCTATAGTCGGTGAATCACTGCGAAGCTTTACGAAGACAAGAACAATATTTTTTAATTGGACAATATTGTCAAATTCATACCATGTTATAAATTACTACATTGGTTCCAGGGTATACATATTAATGTATTCGGGTGTATTTTTTTTTTTTTTAATGTTGTATTTTTTAGAAGAAATGTTACATTAGATATCTTGCCGGGAGATTTCCTAATCAAATATTAAATGATAATTAGTGAGTCGAAAGTGCGGGTAACGTTCCCTTCGTAGAGTTACTTACCGAAGGTAAAAAATAATTTCAAATTGTAGGAAGGGGGGTATTGAAACTGTAATAAACTGTTTGCTATTTCAGCAGGGACGGGAATAGCCCTTTCAACCCCACCCCTTCCCACCCATCCTCAGCGAAAGCATTAGGGTTAATGGAGGGGGGGTGAATGTAATCCCGGGTCCCGGGTGTTAAAGGCCCGGTGCATATATAGAATAAATAATAATTAACTATGATTTCCATAATATTCTTCATCAAGTAGGGGGTCGGTTATAATTGTTCCCGGCGCCATTTGGCTCTGGACTAATGAGAACAGCTAGAACAAGTAAAGGTAATGTTACAGTCATCAACATTTAATCTTTGAAAAGAAACAATGCACTAGTATGCCTATAGGTATAAAAAGAAAACACACATATACCACATGTAATTGTGGAGATATCATGATACTTTAAACAAAATGGAAATATTAATGAATCAGGCTAGAGTATATATATATATATATTGAGCAAAACCATGATCACAAATCCATATCAGTTGTACGTAGAATAAGAAGAAGACAATATGCTTTGAAGGATAATGTTTTATCCAGAGGTCTCTGATTCGAAAACGTTCTAGCCATATAAATATATATATATATATATATATATATATATATATATATATATATATATATATATATATATATATATATATATATATTCTTTGCTATTTTCATTGTCTAAATTACCCAGTCAGTTTCCCATTATTCATTTACGTGTATAAATATTAATAAAATATATAATTACATTTTAACGAGTCCTTGGGTTTCAGAGTATCTTGTACGCTAAGCGTACATATCAATGGTATCATATCTAAAGCACAAAACAAAAACATTATTTATAAAAGGAAATTGAAATATATATATATATATATATATATATATATATATATATATATATATATATATATATATATATATAATTATATATATACATACATATATATATAAACAAATATATTTTTTTTTTAAACAAATATATATATTTATATATATAAATATATGCAAATTCTATACGGTGTAAATGTAGAATCATAACACCAGTTTGCTTCATATCTTAACCAGAGAATGAATAAGTCGTTCCTGATATTCTTATAGTCTCCGTTTTTGCTTTTGGTAAAGTTATTGTAATGAAATTATCTATCTATCATACGTGGAACCATGCAACGAAGGAATTAAATCTGTAGTTTTCATCTTACAAAACTGCCATTACAAAAAATGACAATCCACGGAGCTGTTGATATCATCCCTGTCCCTATATTGTTCAGTTTTGCAATGGCAAAATCAGTTCAATGACCTTTGACATGATGATGACATCATGATTTTTGACATGGGATTATAAGGAGGATGCCATGTACTGATATTTCTATGATTAACTTTACACAATCTAACCGGCTAGTAATTCTTAACATTGGTTGTCCAACCACAAACGCCCCCCCCCCCATCAACCCCCCCCCCCTCACCTCCCGTCAAACTCCTAAAGGTTTCTCTAGATTTAATTAAAACTAAGGAATAATACGCAATGAGCAACCAGTCCCGATGCGCGATTCCACCTTATTGCGTAATAAGCACCTATACCCAAGAGTAGTAAAAGTAAATATAACTATTGTAAGGATGCGCTTACAATGATATAGATTTATATCAATATAAATCATTGAGTTGTATCTTTCAATACTTAGAACAAAACGAACCTTATCTCAAGGATAGCGGTTAACATTCAAACAAATAGAAATCTGGTCAAGAAAATAAGCCATGAAAAACTACAACGAGGTAAGTGCACAAATTCTTCGAGTCACTTATTGTGATATATATACATCATTATTGGCTTAATAGCTACAAAAACAATTAACATCGTATACACATACATTAAACTTGATTTCTTGTGCTTCTGAAAATAACCTTTAAGTTAGAACTCCTTTATGGATGTGTGGCGTTATGTGGATTTTTTCTTATTTATTTTCGTAATACACAGGAAACGCTGTTAGCTGCAACATTAGTTTAGGTAAGTGTGTGTATGGTGTTACATATATTGGTATTTGATTTGGTATTTTTGTATATATATATTTCTTTGTATATAGTATATAATTATAATTTGCAGACTTATCTAGATAGGCCGCAACTTCATTTCAGTATACTTGATGTTATAAGTACCTCCAGGCAGAGAAAGCCAGACAATACTGGACGCATCGCCAGAAGATGCATGATATGCACCATTGAGGTTAGAAAATGCGCAGTTGTTGTACCACCAGGCACCATGAAGTGAAACAGCACAGTGAGTTGCGTCAGATTTATCATTATCTCTGTCATAGGTACTGAAGGGTGCATTCAAGTGTTCGGACAACGCATAGCCACTGGGGGCACCGCCCTCTATTTCTGTCAATTAAAGAAGGGGAGTAAAACTCATTACATGAAAGATAAATCGAGTATGGATAAGATTAAATTGAAACAATCAATGTTCCAATCTATATAAAGGAATATAACATTCTATAACAAAAACTAAACTACAGTTTCTGATTAGACGAAATGTTTCACAACCAAGACCACGTGACCACGAGTTTAATGTCCTTTTGATACCATGAGACTCTATGGAACCCTTAAATATGATTTCAAATATTATAAGTATATTTCATTGTTGATAATCGTAATATCAGCAAAAACAGCAACTAAAACTTTCAGGCAGTGTCAGCTTTTTGATTTGCCAATATTTAAAGACATTTAATCGTCTCATTATAAACAAATTTACATATGAAGTTTGACCGATGCAAATGTAAACATATCCTGACGAAGCTTCTTCGATAAAATAACTGCTGGTAATTAGTTTTAGTTAATTCTGTGAGAAAAACAGAGCCACAAAGGGAATATGAAATGGCAAATACAAAATCTTCATGATACCAAAATACATGGAGACTTGCAAAGTTAATGTTGAACTGAACGCGAAGATGGTCACAGGAATAACTGTGTGAAAGAGATATTCCAAAACTGTCAGAATGTATTAAAAAGGTGTGTGTATGATTTGACATACATTTGGAGGTGACTATATATAATGTAAGGTTAAATATAAATATAAATCAAATCAAAAGCTCAAATCAAAATATACCTCAAATATAAATTATATCAGTTAAATCAAGCCGGGGTTGCTGAATTAAGTTAAGTCAAGTGATTTCAATTGCGGGACTTATGTCAAGTCAAGTTACCAGTAAATGCGACTCTCGTCCGGTTTAGTGACTTGACTTGTTCAAACACTGTTAAATATCATATTAAGTTACGAAATATTTATTTTCTACAAACCAGCAGTGCCATTAAAGTTTCCCAGTCCAGACAGTCGATAATTGTCACTTTCATCACTGATACGGAAGAAATCAAATTTAGCGTAGTATGGAGCGCCATCTCTGTTCACCATGTCAATCCGGAGTTGATAATTACCTTGATTGGTGAGGTAAAATAGCTTATCATTACCCAACCAAAACTCATGATCGGGCTGACCAAATCCTTCCTTATAGCTGGTCCAGTTACGGTAGAAATCAACAGAACCATTAACACGACGTTGAAATACCTGATGAATAAAGAAAGAATTAATTTAAATGACATCTCACTGAAAGTAAAGGCAATGTTTGGTTGAGAACTTA
>NC_092575.1:16404809-16469809 GCF_037975245.1 Apostichopus japonicus | reverse complement strand
GCAGTAACTGTGTTCTCTGTTTGTACCGGGTGATTGTCAAGGAAAATGCATTGTGTGGAAAACTTACATGTCTATAGGGGGTCCATCCTGGTAATATTGGAATAGGTGATGAGAGTTCCATTTTGGGGGGTCATTCCTCCTAAACGGCTAGGTCAGATTTTTTTCAAAATTGGTATAAAAAACTGCCACTTTATGGGAACTCAGTGGTCTAGGTCAAAGATCAAATTATGTAAAAGTGGTTTTTTTTTGTTTGTTTTTTTGCTTTCATTCCGTTTGGAAGGAATGAATTAACTTGAACGTATGATGGGTTTGTCGAAAACATTTAATTATGTGATTAACATGTTAAATTTGGTCAACGGTGAAGTTAAGAAAATGTCAAAGTTCAGTGTTAGACTGACCAAGTCATAAAAAAATTAGCTGTTTAAGGTGAAAGCAGTAACAAATAGTTTATTCCCTCTGAAAACAACAATTTGTTAAATTTCAAAAAATTCTGAAAATATTGATTTGGAAAACAACAACAAAACATTACAAGATTATTTTTGTTTTATTTATGGTGCGGAACATTGGCAATATTATTTCCACATAAATATAATATTAACTTTCAGATATGATATTGGAAGTATCATTTCAGACAAGAATTGAGAGTAACATAAAAAAAAAAGTCTTGCAAAATCCACAGCCAAAATCGTTTCAGCGATTGCTTTAATAAGCTTCATTTTCATCTGCCTTTATACCGTAACTGCAGTAAGCAAACCAATCGATACAACAATCGATAAAAGCGGCAAAAAGCGATATTCTAAAAGAAATGAAAAATAGCAAAGAAAATGATACAGAGAGCCAGACTTATACAAACAAATATAAAGCAAAACACTTCAGAAAATTATTATTCAACAGAAACGGTGTAAATTTCGGTATAATAATATAGCTTTGTCGATAATAAGAAGGTTCTCCAAACGAAATATAAAAAAAGATTAATTGCTGTATGTAATATATATAAAAACATTATGAGAGATTGATCATTTCCGTGATTTTTCAAAGCAATCTTCTTAATGCTTTCTATCAACATATTTATTACTAACAAGCTAAGTACATGTGGTTAATAGTTACAATTAATTATTCTTAAAGGATGAATGGGATTTGGATTATGACTGACCAGAGAATTGATACATGTATCATATAACAATATATATATATATTGACTAACACTTTTCTAAATCATAGAACAACGCTGCTGTATATATGTATATATATATGTATATATATATATATATATATATATATAGTAAATCAATAAAGAATAACACACCAGAAAAATTCCACTTCACGACCGGTTTCGTCCTTTTGGGACTCATCAGGCGAAGGTAGGAATCGAACACCGGATCTTCGTGTCACGAACCTAAGCCCGTACCACTCGACCACAGTGATTCTACTGGTGTGTTAAAGCGTATAAATTGGCTTTGAATAACTGTCATTAAGGGCGTATTACCCAAGTATTAAGATTGTACAGAGTGCGCCCCTGGCGCTTTGAATCTGACAATCTTTACACAATTTTACACAGAATTACCACTCTTTATAGGCAAGCCAAGCCGTAAATAAGAAATGAATGTGTATAGTGGTATGACAGATATATAGTAAATCAATAAAGAATAACACACCAGAAATTCCTACCTCGCCTGATGAGTCCCAGGACGAAACCGGTCGTGAAGTGGAATTTTTCTGGTGTGTTATTCTTCATTGATTTACTATATATCTGTCATACCACTATACACATTCATTTCTTATATATAATATATATATATATATATATATATATATATATATATATATATATATATATATATACATATATATATATATATATAGATAGATAGATAGATAGATATAGATATATATATATATATATAGCAGCGTTGTTCTATGATTTAGAAAAGTGTTAGTCAACACACAGAGAGAAAGAATTTCAATAAGGTTTCTATAATTCACCATTTTATTAGCTGAATGTGATTTTCTAATGCAACTAACATTGCAATGATCTCGGTTGTTCGAATTATCAGTTTTATTATTAGTGGTATTATTATTCTCTTCTTCTTTGTGCGTGTGGGTGAGTTAAATGGTTTGTGTCGGTCATCCTTACCGTGGTATCGTAGACATCATTTGTAGTCGAAGAGTTTCATTAAAGTTTTCATAGAAATCATCTATTGCATCATAACCAAAGAACTCCATATCCTGAGAATAATATTCCAGTAAGGCTTGTAAATGACCCACGGGTATGTTTAAATATTCATTCGCCATTTGAAACACGGCATTCGATTCGTGGATATCTGGGAATGTTGTAATTGATGTTAATCCTAACCATTCCAATACGAAGGGCGCCTCAACAGCCAGATTCTCGTATTTGCCGATAAAATCGTATCCAATTTCGCATACGTGAGATACAATATGCTGCGGTAGCCAGTGATCCGTCAAATCTGTTAAGGTGATGTTAGTTTCTCTGTCAGTTATGAACTGTAGAAACTCTGCGAACGTGACGTTAAGGAACGGTCTCTGTGAAAAGGGTATCGAGAGCGCTTCCTCAACAACGTGGGTCGAATTCGGGCGATATTTTCGCAAAATGTCGACACCAAAGGCGTATTCCCAGTGCCTCTGTAAGTCACGAAAATTCTTCAGCTTGCTCAAGTAAGCTGATAAAACCCTCACCATTGGGTTCCGAACAAAGACAACTTTCTTGTATTCTTTCAACCTCCTTTCTCTACCATCTCGATCGAAATCCGACAAAACCCAATTACTGTTCATCATCGGTTTTCTTTTGTTGCCTCCTTGAACTCGGATCATATTAACTAAAAGTTCTTTCCATGTTTTACATGCAACTTTGGGTATAAAACTGAACAATAATTTACTCTTGTCACTCACAATTAATCTTGAAACCATATCAGACGATAACTGGAAAGAGACGCTTCGATTCATCCGGGTGCATATAGAGTTGACTTTTTCGCGCCTTTTTTCTTGCTCCTGCCAAATGCCTAATTCAACCAAGGAGCTTTCAATCCATGGTCCAGATCTCAGAGGGGTTTCCTCTCGTAAGGGATGCATCGTCGTGTTTTTCGTATCTATATGAAGGGTAACCAAGAAAAAATTATAAATTTGATATAAATCGAATGACATATACAAAGAATTCTTTGAAATCACATTCTTTAAATAAAGGATAAGAAGACGGCAGGTTTTCGAGATCCAAATTGGAACATCTTCAGCGGTGAACTGGTGACAAATAACTTATTCAAATGGAGAAGAGAAGCAATTTAAAAGCAACCTGTGAGGACGATCAAACTGTAGAAAACACAACACAAAATCCTCCTTTGACTTTATAAATTGGAACAATAGGTAAAGTATACTAATTAAATTGGTTTTCGAAGAACCGTTACGTTGTCTGTTAAAAAGTGCTGTCGACCTCTTAGAACGTGGAAGGTGAAAAGAATTTTCAGTAAGAAAACCAACAGTAGACATTTATCTTAAAGACAATTTTTGAAAGCTGCAAAGTAATATCTGGCTATGACTGAATTGGAAAGCAGTAAAGCACCAAGATTACTAATTGCAGTGCTTCGAAAATATCGAATAGTTTCGACGACCCCATACACCCCAGCCCCCTCTTCGAGAGAGTCGGCTTTAACAACCCCATGTCCCAATTGCAAGGAATTACTCTGAGGTCATTCTACGACTTCCATATATGTAGCATCATTCATATCTGTCAACATAATCGTAACGCAATTTAGTTTTAGAGACAAAGCACATTTATCTTTGTCAATATTCTCATTATATTTCATCAGTTATTCACTTTCCAAATTATTCACAATAGATACCAGGGCTCAAATTTAACGGTCGTCCGATCGTCCGAGACGACCAAATATTACTTCGGACAACCTTAAACCCTGCTAAAGTTACCCGACGGAAGACTAACTTATTTGCTGTAAGTGTATCGCCCTCCAATCATATTAGAAACAACGTAAGAAATAAATCACATTTTGGTACGTTCCGTAATAAGGGGGAAATCCTACACTTTAGCTGTATCTATGTGTATACTGTACATTATGTACAGTACCGTATACTTCGTACACTACTGAATACCGACCCTACATGGTGGGCGCGACAACGCTTGCTTTCTACCGCACCGCTACACGCACGTATGACAAATTAGCTGGAGTACAACGTGTATGCAGTACTATACTGTGCGTGGGGGCATACCGCGTGCTCATTTTTGCTGCTGCCATGTATGTGCTGTATACCATGGGCTTAACCTCTGTCTCTGGAAATGATCGGAAACGATCACGGACAGTGGCGGCGGAACCGGGGGGGGGGGGCTTGGGGGGCTCAGCCCCCCAATGAAAAAGTTGAGGGGCAAATGCATGATAAGCCCCCCCAATATTTACCAAGGCTCCGAAACGTGCATCTGCCCATTTTTTAATGCATTCTTGTCGATCTGTCCGATGCACACGTATACTATATAGGTGTAATAATTAAATATGATAATTGATTGTCTGTATCATGCCTCATCGAATATTATTGTTTTAAATAAGAGGGTAATAAGCTAAACGCTACACTCATCAACATTTTGCGTTTACACTACGAGTACACGCAAGGCGTGGAACATGGCTTTATGTTTAAACGCAATCAATTATTAAACGAACAAAAACACAATATTAGCATTTCACCTGTACTGTATAAGGGTACATGCATTCATGACATGATGACAGTGCTAGGTCATAGAAATTTGTTGGCAACTGCACATGGTTTTGGAATTACCCATTTGTTGACATTTAGAAATGCTTTCTGTTTTTTCTTATGACATTTATTTAATTCAGGGGCGTCGGAGCCGGTACGGGCAGCAGTGGCGGCGGAACCGGGGGGGCTTGGGGGGCTCAGCCCCCCCAATGAAAAAGCCGAGGGGGCAAATGCATGATAAGCCCCCCCAATATTTACCAAGGCTCCGAAACGTGCATCTGCCCATTTTTCAATGCATACTTGTCGATCTGTCCGATGCACACGTATACTATATAGGTGTAATAATTGTAGAAATTGCTGGGGGACCCTGGTCCCTCGGCCCGTCCCCTGGCTATAGACCACATTGTCACCCCAATCGCGTCTTCACGCCCCGTGAAAAGTGGAAGCAGTGAGTGTGAGTACCGGTAAGCGTAACACAACTTCGTCTTAGGCCAATGACTTGCCTCATTTCAGCCAGTTCTCCAACATCCCCTTACTTAGTGGCGGAGCGTCCATATATACAGTCAGGGGGCGGATCCACCCCCCCCCCTCCTGACGGACTCAAATGGACTGCTGGCGCCCTTTTCAGCTTTTCACTACTTTTAACTTATTCGCGATTATTGACTATTTTATTGCGCTCTCATATACCTATTGACATTTGTCATATTCTGTTGGTGTATAATTTTCCGACAAAATGGCGACGACACCTATTTATTCACCGTTTATCTGCAAATTAGCAAGGCCCGGAAAGGGTCATTTCCTGCAATCTAGGGAGTAACTTTACTCAAAAAATTTCTGTACGCTCCGCGCCAACCTGTGGTGGCGCTCCGCTTAGATAGTGTCGAAAGCGCCACTACAGACCATTCTTGCCCCCCCCCCCGACCAATACCCCTAGCTCCGCCACTGCCCTTACTACACTCAAAAACGTCTTTGCGAGTACACTACGAGTAATAGCTACTCTCTTAAAACACCATCGAATATACAAATTACAATGTTTTTACAGACTTTTACGTGCAATCTGAGAAATTGCAGGCTTGAGACCCATATTTTAGGGCTAGGTATTCGCAGCATAAAACACTCGGGAAGTGCCGTTTCCGGCCATCTGGGGGTTTGAAAAAACCCAAAATTTTCTTGTACGCTCCGCGCCAACCGATGGTGGCACTCCGCTTAGATAGTCTCCACACATTAGCCCCCCCAATAATTTTTCCGTTCCGCCGCGCCTGGCGGGCAGGTCCGGCGAACGCCGGACCAATATTCACGACGCAAAAAAAAAAAAAGTAGGACTAAAAAATGGAAAAAATATTGGAGGTATATGTTTCAATAAATTTCAATAATGATGACCGCAAGTAGGCTAAATGTGACTACTCTGGCATGGCAGGGGTCTTGTTTTCAAGATCGGGAAGTGCCATTTCCTGCAATCTGGGAGGCATATTTTCAAAATTTTCAAAAAATAGCTTCGGACGCCCTTGTAATTATTGCATTTAATTGCAAGTAGTAATTTACTACACTCAAAAACGTCTTTGCGAGTACACGTCGAGTAATAGCTACTCTCTTAAAACACCATCGAATATACAAATTACAATGTTTTTACGTGCAATCTGAGAAATTGCAGGCTTGAGACCCATGTTTTAGGGCTAGATATTCGCAGCATAAAACACTCGGGAAGTGCCGTTTCCGGCCATCTGGGGGGTTTGAAAAACCCAAAATTTTCTTGTACGCTCCGCGCCAACCGATGGTGGCGCTCCGCTTAGATAGTCTCCACATATTAGCCCCCCCAATAATTTTTCCGTTCCGCCGCGCCTGATCACGGAAATCATTTTTCAATACCAGAGTATTCCAGCAAAACAACATGATTAATCACGAACAGTGGCATACACCACAACAAGTATCTATAACTCTAAACTACAGTTCTAGCAAAGATTTGCCGTTTTCCGTAAGACTAGTCACTTAGAGTAAGACTTAAGCCTCAGCTGGCCATATAGACTAGGCCTGCGTAGCCTAACGTTACCGTACTAACCTACAAGGCTAGATCGATATCGATTTAAGTATTATGTACGGCTCTCGCGCAGGGCGCGCCATTTTTAAAAATCCAAGTGCTTTCAATTGGACAACCAAAAAAAATCCTTCGGACGACCAAATATGAAGGCAAGGTTGTCCGAAGGACAACCTTTAGTTTTCTTTACAAGTGAGTCCTGGATAGGCCAATGTGTTTAGTAGGCTACCGTCCATGAATGTATAAACACCGCAGTGTGAAAGTATAGTTTAAAGTATAGTTTCCATTTGTAGCAAATGTTGTCACCTACCTCACGGTAGTGATCCACGTAAACAAAGCCATTGCACATAATTGTTGAAGGAGTGTGTATCTTTTTGTTTTAACACTGATCGATAATTATTATTATTATTATCGATGACCTCATACCATGAAAAGCTTCACATTAACGAAGCAATTTTTCCCGAAAAGAATACCTTTTTTTAATATTAGACATGGCCAGGAGACCTATACCTGAATAAATTGAACCATCAGTCCACCCCGGACCCCAACACCCCCACACCCCTTTTACCCCTTCACCTCCACCACCGACTATCTAATTACCACCGATATCAACATACATCAATTCTATATAAATGGCAAGGGAAAGTTTGACAAAAGCGGCAAAGCAGAAAAAGTTATCAATTAATGTTCCTATCCTGAAATTGTATGCTGATTATTTTCAAACAAAATTGTTCGTGTGCCACCAGGAAGCTCTCAATTTGTGGCATGTTAAGGCAAGTGATGGCATATAAGGATGGCTAGAATTATTCTGTTTAACAGGATTCCAACTTACCTGCCTGCAGCTTGTGTTGTCTCTTTGGTAATTCTATCACATATTTGCGTAATACGATGTGGTAACTGGTTGATAACACTACAACAGAGATAAATAACAAAGCAATTATTGCCTTCAGTCTCGTCATTGTTACTGCCAATTGACTGACTTCCTATGCAATGACAAGCACACTTGTACTAGTCCATTTAAAATTCCGTGATGTATAGGGGGAAAGCATAACCACAATAAAAGGTACTCGCATGAATCAAGTTTGTCGCCGTATTATTAGGAAATGGCTCCACAAAATAACAGAAAGATGTGATTGAGACCGAATACGGAGTAGTATAGGCTATACGGTACTTCCTTTCAATAGTCGCGAAATTCAGTTATTGATCATCCAACACAATAACATTAGTCTGTTATACACATATATAGAAATCTGGCGAAAGTTCACGATTTGCAACTATGGAGAAAAGGTGACGATACGGATCAATATATTGAATTCCACATATTCCGAGGATTCACATATATATATATATATAATATATACATATCATATAAGTGAAACGATGAAAGCAACCTTGTAATATTGGCAGATGCAACTCACATACAGTGTTGATGGAATTTCGAAGTATATATAAGTTCGTGGAAAAACAAAACTTGCCATCGCTCGGTGCATGTGTATGGTTTAAACTAAATCTAACACACTCTTGCGTGGCTTGGATACGGAATTGCCATTTCGACATTTTTACATTTCATACCAATTTCTGTGTTGGTATTTCTTAAGGAATCTGTGCTCAAATATACTGGTCATAATGTTCTGCATCATTAGGTCAAACCACGTATATACACATAGAACTTTATATCGTGAAGTTACGATTCTTCTTTTTAAATTTGGTGGTATTTTTTGAATACATCTGGTAAAAGCAAAGTGAAGATTTCATCACGGTGATTCAGCTAAATTTCCTCGTATGATTTAACTCCCCTTATTAACAGAGGACAATAATATTTCTTACCAGAAAGTTGCATTTTGAAGAAAAACTAAATGCAGAAGGTATCGGCAGCTGTATAGGCGCAGATTCCACATGTTTGTCAAGCTTCAAGGATTCATCAACAAGGACATTATAGTTGTTGTTTTTACCACTTCTTCTTTTGTTCTTGTTCTTTTGTTCTTCCAAGTCGCATTCCGAATTACTGCTATTGGTAATTGTTCTGTTTTACGTTTCAATGTGAAAGAGACTGTTGTGATACTGCATGGATCTGAAATTCTCTACTATTCAATAACATGCATAAGCTTAAAGTCATATTCGTTATTTTTGTGTTTACGAGCTTCACGATGGAATTAGTTGTTTTTCGAGGAATTACCTTAACCAGTATAACAACGAGATTTAGATCTAAAGGTGAGCATTTTATAATGTAAAGGGGTCGAACTTCGTTCTTTCCTTAATACCAGAGGTTTCTCTTTAAAATATTTTTATCATGCCAAAAGTATATAGATATATATAGGTTTCATAAAACTTGACATCGATAATAATTTCAAAACTTCATTACTACCTACATCCTGCCCCTCCCCTCCCCCTTCACCCCTCCATCCTTCCCTAAAGAAGAAAACTGAGCATGCTTCATGTGAATCGACTTTTACGAGTGGATATTCTATTTTCCCGTTAAGTTATTTCATAATATTAAAACTTAAACAATTCGAAGAGTTCATTTGATTTCTTTGCAATATATTCCAATTTTTATTTAATTTCGTGTCTTTTCACGACATTTTTTTGTGTTAAATCTTCAGTGACCTCTAGTCATACAAAGCAGGTCTCGAGAACAGAAGCAGCTAATATCGCAGCAGACGACCAGGAAATTTGGAGGGAACAGAAATACAGGTTAAACCAGATTCAGAGCGTTTGCAACAGATTAAACATCACTCGACTCTCGAATCCACCAAAAACATACACAGAGCGCATGCTCGTTGATGATACCAATGGCATCCTATTTGCTTATATTCCGAAAGTGAGTTGTTCGACATGGAAGAGCGTCTTTCGAAAAAGCAGAGACAGCCATCGTGAAAACAGAGTCAACTATAGTGTTTTAAGTCAATACAATGACACAGAAAGAGTAAAACGGCTTGACCAATACAAGAAGGTACTGTTTGTGCGAAATCCATTCACAAGACTATTATCAGCATTCTTGAGTAAGTTCAGAAGCCGAGGAAATCTTCAGAAGTCGTGGGAGATCGTTTACGGATTCCCAATCATCAAAAGGTATCGTCCGCCAGAACTATTCAAGAAGCTTGAAGTTCTTCCTAGATCGTCACTTCCTCAAATGAATATCACATTGACTGAATTTATCCGTTACATTCATGACAGAGGTGATGAAATTCAACTGACCGAGACATCCGATCACTGGCTTCCACAACATATCGTCTCTCACGTTTGTGAAATGGAATTTGATTTTATTGGGAAATATGAAAATCTTGCAGTGGAGGCGCCTTTCGTGTTAAAGTGGTCAGGGATGTCACCAGTAGCTACATTTCCAGAGGTGCATGCATCGAACGCGTTATCAGTGATTCGTCGAGAATTTGGCGAAGTTCCGATACTTCATCTGAAATCTTTAATTCAATATTATTCTCTGGATTTTGAGCTTTTCGGATACAATCCGTATGAAATTCTTCATGGAGAATGAACTTCTTTGTGGGGGGGGGGGGAGGGGGCAGTAATAATTGTACAACTCTTAAAGCAATATAAGTGTCAGTCAATCTGCTTCGTGCATATATGCTGTCGTTTATGATGATTTGTAATAATTATTTGGGTGTAGTCGCCTATTTTATAAATATTTTATGCATAAATAAAACGTTAAAAAAACACAGTAAAAGTGCAGTTATATACATACTGAAACGTCTTCATTATATTTAACATTCTTCAAAATTGTTTAGGCCTGCTTCTAGTTCTGAAATGCACCATTATGCATCCCATTTATAAACACGAACTAGGCGGTTCCTCACTCTAAAATCGTTCATTTTTTGGGTACTATTGTATTGTATATAATCACACAAGAATGACAATGTACTTTTTCTCCAAAAGAAAGGTTTCCCGTTCTTTCTTTTAATGTTTTGGTCGAGATGAAAACATAAATCGGACGCATTTACTACATAAATAGTACTGAGAAAAACACATTATATAGAACTTCGAGATTGAATGCATGATGGTGCTTTCGTCATCTCTTGCACGTTAACACTATTATGTAACAACTGACAATGTATAGAGAGATTTATCTACTTGTTTGGAACTACGGTCACTCGCATGAGTTAATGCTGAAGGCTAAGTAAAGGGTTGTCAATTTTGTATGATGTGAAATGCTTACACCAACCATTTGAATGCTTTTATACTTATCGCGTGATAACCAATTTCGTCAAAACGCAAAATCTTTGTGACCAAGCACCTTCGGGCTCTTATTTGCAAAGCAGTTCATACCATAATAATATAATAAGCATATCTTCTCTTTCACTGTCGATTATGGTATCTAAACTAAAACATAAACTTAAAATAGCGGCATAACTTATACTACCATATAAATAGACTGTCCTGCTAAACCACGCAGGGGCGTCCAATCCCCTCCCCCGCCCCCCCCCCACACACACACAATACCAATAGTTCTTAGCACAACATTACGTGTAGACTTATTTATAGCATTAAAGACGTTTTTATTTTACTTTTATTTTATTTATGTTTTTATTTTTTATTAAGACCATATTTATAGTATAAATATTCCCCAGAATGCACCACTTTACACCGGAAACATTTTTTCATGGGGTGAGGACCCCATTTAGGTTTTCTTAAGTTTGGTAATTTTATATTCCAGGTTTTGGTTCTTTTGTACAGTGCTCTTGAGTATGTTTTATTTCATGACAACAGCACTTTAATATATGGTATTAATTATTTATATTTATTTATACCCCCCCCCCCTCTTCGAGGGAGTCGGCTTTAACAACCCCGGGTCCACATCCTATCCTTTTCACACATGGATCCTCCCAATTGCAAGGAATCACTTTAAGGTCATTCTACGACTTCCATACGTAGCATCATTAATATCTGTCAACATAATCGTAACGCAATTTAGTTTTAGAGACAGATCAAATTTATCTTTGTCAATATTCTCATAATTTCATCAGTTTTTCCAAATTATTCACCAAAAACGTATGAAGATAGACCCATGTTTATGTGGATGTCTAACCACTGTGAAAGTAGTGTAAACACCTGTTTCCATTTGTAGCAAATGTTGTCACCTACCTACCTCACGGTATTGATTCACGTAAACAAAGACAAAGTAAAAAAATACTTTTGTTGCAAAAAAAAGGCTGTGTGTGTGTATCTCAACACTGATCGCTTATTATTATTATTATTATTATTATTATTATTATTATTATTATTATTATTATTATTATTATTATTATTATTATTATTATTATTATTATTATTATTATTATTATTATTATTATTATTATTATTATTATTATCTTTTTTTTTTTCTTTTTTTTTTTTGAAATTTTTATTTGCATCCATCTCTTCTGCACAACATATTAAGTTGAAAAGAAAGAAAAAGTTCGCTTCATGACACCAAAAGGACATTTCCTTTATCAATAATGCAAAGAATCTCTTAGCAGTTTAATTTCTTTGTGCTTTTTGTTATTGATAAGTATATACATTTCAACACTCAAGAAAAATGAAAGCTTATGCTTGAAAATATCATAACTTGGAACGCTTTTGTTAATTCTGCAAAGGTAAATATAATATTTGGCATAAAACATTGTCAGGCTATACCATTTCATTTTGTTCTCGTAATCATAACCAAAACACACGTGTTCGTACTCAACTTCAACTTTTGAATTAAAGATTTCAAGATATATTTTGTTCCAAATATCTCCAACTGCGCTACAGCGCCAGTAAAGGTGGTCTAAAGTTTCAGTAGACTCGCCACAAAAACTGCAACTTGGGTCGTCAATAATGTTAATTTTACTAAGAAAACTATTTGTAGTAATGATACGATGGATAAACTTGTACTGGAAGCTTCTTAATTTAGTATCTCTAATCTTGCTACAAGAACCAAAAATTTCACTCCAGTTTAAAGTGGTGCCTTTAAAATCATTGTCCCATTTTAAACAACCACGTGGTTGCTCAATACAACGGCTGTTAAATTTATTATAAGCATATTGACAAATCTTAGTAGTACCATATAGTTGCGCTAACATAACCTGCTGACTACATGGTTGCTTCGGCAGCTGTAATGAGTATCTGGATGGTACCCACGTACGTGGGATAGAATGTATAATCCCATTCAGCTTAGTAAAGGGGAAGCTTGGACAATTAAATTTAGCAATAAAAGCAGTATACGATAGAGGCCTGCCAGACATGTCATAAAAATCCCGGACATAAAGCACATTTGAATTAAAACACTTCCTGTACCAAACTACTTCATTATTAATCTTGATAAAACTGTTGTTCCAGATAATCTGATCACCGTAATTCGCCACCGGGGTTTCAAAGGTGAGATCGCTCCAAGCACAACAGCAGTTGCGAAGAAACTCGTGTTTAACCTTCTTAAAAATATCATTTCCCTTGAAATTACAGCTAAAAAGAAAATCCTTACCAACGTTTTTCAAAAAATAGTCGAAAAGGATTTTCCAATGGCCAAAATTATGATCTGTATATCTTTTAATCCAAGTAATTTTCATACTTTTCATGAAATCATGCACGTTAATCATATTCAAGCCGCCTTCTTCCTGTGGCTGCATTAAAATTTTCCTCTTTATTTTGTCGCCCTTTCCTCTCCAAATAAAGTTAAACAGTAAACTATTTAGTTCCTTTAAAAATGATTCTGGAGGGTTAGGCAGAACAGAGAAGAGGAAAACAAGTTGTGACAGAGCAAAACTCTTTATGATAACAAGTTTACCATAGGGAGTCAGATCACGAGGAGACCACATATTTAGGACACTTTTCAAACGTGAAAGTTTTGGCAAATAGTTTAAGGGAAAGAGGTCACTTCTATTATTCGTAAGTGTAATACCAAGAACCTTAATAGGACCATCTGTAAAGGGAATATTATAAGCACTCTGACCATTACCATTCTCATTATTATCGCCGATAGGAAGAATGTTAGACTTTTCGAAGTTGATCTTCAGACCAGAAGCTTGTTTAAACTCTGTTAGTATCTCAACAACTCTCTGTAAAGAACGATCGATATTGTCCAGAAAAATAGTTGTGTCATCAGCATACATAGACACTTTAATGTTAACATTGCCTACTGGAAAACCGACATACATACGGTCAGCTCGTAATTTCAAAGCCAAAATTTCTGCACACAACACAAAAAGGTATGGGCTTAAGGGGCAACCTTGGCGCATCCCCCTTTTAACAGGAAAAAAGCCAGAGGAAACCCCGTTATTCAAAACGCAAGCCGTACAATTTGCATAAAAGGTCTTAACCCAACGAATAATGCTATCCCCAAAATTGAAAAGTTGAAGTGTATGGTACAAAAACTTCCAATTAACACTGTCGAAAGCTTTTTCAAAGTCAACGAAGAGAATGTAACCTGGCACATTTTTATCCTGTGCATACTGTATAACATCTAGGATCAGTCGAATATTTTCTCCTATATATCGGTTTTTAAGGAAGCCGGTTTGATCATGATGGATAACATGCGGCAAGACCTCTTTGAGTCTTGCAGAAATACAAGAAGCAGCAATTTTGTAGTCTACATTTAAAAGTGAGATTGGCCTCCAATTACTAATTTTCTTAATGTCTTTACCATCTTTAGGAAGTAAAGTAATAACAGCTCTGCCTTGCTCCGAAGAAAGTTTACTTATCAGATATCCCGAGTTCAGCGACATAACAACGAAAGACTTAATTTCTGGCCAAAAAAATCTATAAAATTCAGCTGGCAGACCATCGCTGCCAGGCACCTTACCAGAAGCCATACTCTTAAGTGCATTCCAACATTCCTCTTCAGTTAAGGCACCTTCACAATTATTTCTTGAATCGTCGTTCAAACCCGTAATATGAAGCGACTCAGTAAAAGTATTATCCAAGCAAGCATCATTACAAGTA
Source organism: Apostichopus japonicus (assembly GCF_037975245.1). NCBI lineage: Eukaryota > Metazoa > Echinodermata > Holothuroidea > Aspidochirotida > Stichopodidae > Apostichopus > Apostichopus japonicus. The sequence goes on along the minus strand of NC_092575.1, from coordinate 16,455,156 downwards.
GCATATAAATTTTCGTAAAAAATTCTCTCAACGTTTAGAATTGCGTGGAGATCGGTAAACTCAGTCCCATTGTCATCAACTAGAATTTTAATTGACTTGCGCTCACTGTTTCGCTTCTCTAAATTTAGAAAGTATTGAGTATTCCGTTCACCTTGTTCAACCCATCTCGCTCTAGAGCGAATAATAATACCATCAATTTTGCCCTCGTAAATGTCGTCAAGGCTGTGCTTAGCGTTTGAAATTTGTAGTTTAAGGGACGGAGTGGGGTTGAAATTGTATTCAGTTTCTAATGAAACAATACATTTTTGTAACGTTTTTTCCCTCTCCCTCACAAGACGAGACTTTTCTTTAGAACATTTCATGGACCAGGAACGAATGAGGAATTTTAAATATTCCCAAAAATGCTGTGGATTAGTTGCATCTAAATCCCATTCTGCCAAGGCACCAGAAACTAACTTACGAATTCCTTCTACGAAATCTGCTTCTTTCAATAGGGAAGTGTTTAATTTCCAAAACCCCCCGCCTCTCTTAAAAGTCGAAGCACGCATCTTAAAAATTACCGCATTATGATCAGACTGAATGGTCGATAAAGTATAACAGTCGTTACACAAAGCTAGCAAGTTGGTTGACACCAGAAAAAAATCTAACCTACAACTAATTATTATTATCGATGACGTCATATCATGAAAAGATCATATTAAAAATACAATTTTGCCCGAAAACAATATCATTTTTTGTATTATTATTATTATTATTATTGCTATTTAAAGTTAACTTTACGGTAAATCACAATTTTGGTATAATGTATTTGAAATTTTAAGTCGAAGGTATCAATATTTTTATGAGATAAAAAACACGTTGTTGAAATCTGGACCAATAGTGCCAGTTTGGCATTTGAACGCCAAATATGACACATTTGGCGTTTTTTGAAATTTCACTGACCGGAAGAAAATAAAGGAAACAACCGGTTAAAACAGTATTTTGGCTTTGTTTTTGTTTTTATTATTATGAATATTATTTTTGAACGGCCTACCAATTGAATACAAGTAGTAGCGAAAATTGAATTGGTGACATTTGATAAATAATCATTTTGTCATTTTGCAACACACCAAAGGATGATATGTTTGGCACGAGTAGTGGCTTGAGTGTGTCATTTTGCCTACAAAGCTTTGTTTGAACATGGTTAGTGAATATCATTAGGCCTTTAAATCATACTTGAGTAATTTAGGCAAAGAGCCTTTAAAGTTACTGTCCAGAACATACCTGGCTAGGGTGTGTTGACTTAGGCCGACCTCAGAACTCAGATTACTGGTCAGGCCTATACTGCTATACTGCCAAATGTTTGAATATTTTTAGATAAGTTAATAGACATATTCTACACTTAAGTTATGACCTTTGCTAACCTATGTTAGACCAAGGGTAAGGCTATGTACAAAGGCCTAATTTAGGCTAAGCCTATTTCCTAGTATTGAATTGTTAGTGATAAGCCCAGGACATCATAACCGCCATCCCATGTTATTCTGACATGTGGATCTTTCGTTAGGGATACAGTTTAAAAGTTAATGAGGTGTTGAAAATTGTTGTAAATAGGCTTTAGTCATATCGCATCCGAAAGGACTAGGTGCCTGGGCTAACTATATCCAGGGTCCAGTGAATAACAATACAGCAGCTGAGCAGACGACACTATAGTAAAGTATTTAGATTCCTGTTTAATTGCTTCTATTACTGCTTCCTAAGAATTACCTGTGCAACTGTAGTCCACTGCCAGATTTGGACGATTTTTGCAACAAAAGTGGCACACGATATCACCATTTCGAGTGATTTATGTCAACTTTATCACTTTAGTTATGTAAAAGACGTACTTTTTGTATTACGCGCCGGTACTTTCTTGCCGTCAGAGCCGTGTATACGGCTGTGCTTGCCGTACAAGAACAGCGCCACCAGTTTGATGAGTGGCTTCAGTATATGTCGCATGACGTCATTTTCTATGGTTACCACACACTCTCTCAAACTTATTTACATCCAACTCCCTCGTTCACAACTACAATCCAATTAATCCTCAGCTTCTTCTACATAACAAACGATTCAACACATATATTACAGTAACGACTACCGAGTTATCAGCAAGATCCTGTTTACTGCGGTACAGGTCTAGGAATCACCGTTATAAAGCTTGGCTACAGAAGAGCAATGGCGGTTGTAACCCAGTTGTCAAAAAAATTAACCCGGTGTAAATCCCCCGCCCCCCCCCCCTCCGCCCCCGCCCCGCCCCCCAGCCCTCCCCCGAGTATTTTAAGACAGTCCTGGCGTGTCCTATGAAGTATGCGGATGGGTAAAACTGCAAGCACAACAGTCTATATAGTCTCAGTACAGACGCTTTCTTTTCAGAAAATTTTGGTGGTGTATGATTTGTCAAGCCTTTTCAAGTGAACTCAACCTCTTTATGTCGAGATGGAGAAGTTTGTCAGAAGGACAATGGGACAACAGTCTCGACGTCGAGGAAGTTTGAAAGATGCTATGGGAGTGGTACAAACATTCAGAGACTTTTTTTTGTGCCAATTAGACAATAATAAAGTGGTATTTTGTAAGGAAAAGTACATAATTATACTGAAATTGTGATCATTATTGTAAATTATACGTTTGCTTAATAATTTTATTTGCATATTTTCAGTAATTATGTTACATTCACCTTACCTTAAATATCACTCAGATAGCTCGTCTAGTCGAGCCCCCCCCCCATCCCCAGTGGCGTGATCATGATTTTCAAAGAGGGTGTGGAGTGGGCTACATTAAGAAATAAAAAACCCGTCTGATTTTGGTAAGTGAATGAACTTTTAGAGAAGGCCAAAGGTGAAAGAGTAACTTTACAAAGGAGGAGGACTGCCATGGCGACTCCTATGTAGAGGACCTGGGTCCCCCCCCCCCCTCACAAGAGTTTTATTTTTTTTATTTTAGACATCCAATGGTGTACTCTGTCGGTAAGGACATTATTGATAGATTTATAAGAGTGGCATTGTAAACTTAAGATTCTGCTAAGAATAATAAAGAAAGAATAATAAGTTCAAAGATTCCCCGACTGATTGAGGTACATAGTCACCCAAATATCGTGGAAGGGTCAGATGAGAATGAAATGTTTTATAAAGAAAGGGTACTGCCTTGGGTCATTGAAAACCGACTCCCCTGTTGGGATGTCTCCCCCTCCCCACCCCCCACCAGAAAAAGTTTTTAAAAAAGCTTTACAAGTAAAATGTTGCATTCTGAAGCATACTTACATTATAAGTTAGGTAGATTAAGTAGCTCTCAAAGGGAGGTTGTACTAATAAACAATAATAAATTCAAAATTTCCCCCGACTGATTTAGTTATGGGGGAAGGAGGGGGGACCTTGTGGGAGGACCAGAAGTGAACCAAGGATTTCATACTTGGGAGGGTAACTACCCTGGAGTCATTGAAACTGCCAATCAAAGTCATTTGGCTTGTGGAGGTAGCACTTAAGAACTACTGCGACTATCGTTGCCTTACGTTTGTTTTAGTGTTTTGTACGAATTAATTGTAACATATACGCTATGTACAGTCATTGCATCATTATTCTAATGTCGCGTTGTAATGAAGTAGTTTATCAAGTCTAAACTCCTCCTCTGCCCGTTTTAAATAGTACTCGAATAGCATTGATCACATGCCCTGTATACACTGGATATAGGGGATATTATACAACGGAGTTATTTTATCCGGTAGGATGTTTTAAACTAAACTATAAATATCACCCTGGATCAAATGCTCAGGGGGGAAGATTTACACGGTCACACCGGAAGTGAATTTTAATGACCTTATTATGAAAGGAGGTCTAACATTATATGGTCATTTTTTGAAGTATTTTGTCATCTAACGTTTTGACGAGGTCATTAATGTAGCCGAAAAGATGATGGCAGTTAAAAGTTTGGAAAAATATCGGTGTAGACTTTAGTCATTGGGTTCAAAAGGAATCTGGTATTTCCGAACGTTAGATTTGCCTCAACAGCTCTCGCACATACGATACTGTATACGACCAGTGCTCATCATATTATCAGAGCCACCCCTTTAATACACATTATTTACAAATAGCGCCACCAATTATCTGAACGTTTAATTAACGACCACGTCGTCGCCAGTCGATATGCAGCCAATATTCGACCGTTCTCTGTGTACAATTGCGGTTTCATTAGATTCATTAGATTGATTGATATAATCCTGCTCGACTGGAAATCACTTACCATTTATTGTTTTGGATACATAAATCCCTACAGGATATAACCATATGCATCTGTATTATATAAGGACCGTTTTATTTGCTTCAATGTTGTCTAGTAGCGATGAGTCTCATTCTATCCACCAAAACTGTCACATTGCATTTTTTTCACAGTTGAATGGTGGTAATTTGTTTTCAGTCCTGCAGTTCAAATGGAGTTCGCTAAAGTCCACTTTCTGTCTTTTATTCTTATTTCTATTGTGATGGGACTGATTACGTATAATGGCATAACGATGTCAACTACAGTACTCAGAGATATTCCAGATAATGGTGAGTATATATAGTTAACAACTCAAATATAAAGTCAGATCGATATCATGTATGTCGATTACAGATGCTCAAGGTGAATTCCAGAACTCGGTGAGTGGATTTGCATACGAGTTTTAAATTCATACACTCTATCGACATCAGTATAACCGATAATTAGAATGGCGATAAGTATGCTTAATTGAGTAATTCCATTGAAGCTGAGTGAATTGCAATGCACTCAAATTTAAATTCCAAATCTTTTCTAAACAGTCATATGTGACTATAAAATAAGGGATTCCAATCAGTGAATGGGTCGGAACTCAAATTTTAAGTATCTTAATGATAAGGAACTCAGTACCCTATTTCATGTTACCCCATAGGTATTTCAAATTGTGAGTTGCCAAGAAGTGTAACTTAAATTCCATTTTAAATGAATCCCAGAATTATAAGTGTGGTGCTATTTTGTTTTGAACGTACCGGAACCACTACTGGACGTCGGTAACTGCTAAATTGCATATATGGGGAACACTTGATCGCAACCCTAGGTACCTTTGATTGAAAAGATTTGATTCCTTTCTCTTTTCCATATTTAAGCCCCTGCTACATTGTACACAGAAGAGGAAAGGGGCGGGCAGGTAGGCAGACCCGTAGCCAGAGTTTAAAGTTTTGTGAGGCACAAAATGTTTGCTGATGTCTGTTCTGGAAGGGGTCGAGGAGGAGAGGATGTTTTCTCCCCTTTGAGAAGTTTCTACTTGGATTTGAGGGCCCTAAATGCACAAAAATTTGGTGCTCTTATTTCCGTCGGTTTCATTACATATGCGTGTAGTAAAAGATTCCATTTTAAGGTATGTTCTTTAATGTGGGGTCTGTTGTAAGACTTAAAAGGGCCTAACCACAGGTAAGCAGTTCAGTTTACGTACACGCTCAGAGTCATTCCAATGTCCCTCCCCTCTATATGATCAATACCTCCCCTCCCCTCCCCTCCGCATAATCAATACCTCCCCTTCCCCTCCCCTCCGCATAATCAATACGCAGTTTCGTTTGTTGTCTCTTTATGTTTCATCAAATATTATCCAAGATAGAGCCAGGAGATACACCAAACACAACAACAACAACGTACCATTTGATCAGTGCCTTACATTGAGCCTGCATGTAGCAAGGGATCATGACGGTGTTGCGTCAAGTGAGGTATAGATATGAAAGGGAGTATAGATAATATACACAGGATCAGGTTGTGTACTTTTACCATATACGATATGTTAACCCAAAATGATATACGGTATCGCTGATGGTACTTTGTTTGCTTATATCAAAGACACATTATTCACGGAGAGTTTTCTACAATGATTGGTTGTTTTCGGTCCACGAATGTCCACGAATGAATAGTCGTTCTGATCTAAATTTCATTAAAACCGTTCTTGCAGTATAACCAAGCGCTATAGCAGACCGACCCCATCCCCCTCCTCCTCCTCCCTCCGACGTTGCACCATCTCCCCCACCCACAGAAAGTGGTTTCCTTAGTTATAGTTATGTATGCCAGCAGCTACCGAACAATCTTAAGGTGGAGAATGATTGGAGGGGAGGGGGTTAGATCATGAACGTGTTAACGTTAGGTTATTAATAAACAGCGCTAGTATGAGCAGGATACATATTGCAAATACATTCCCCCTGCAGCTCCAAATCTTGTCAAATTCCCCCTCCTCTTCCCCTTCACCTCCATCCAAAACCACATCAAGGAGTGTTGTCCATTTCACTTTTATTTCATTCATCAAAATAATAAATATGGACAGCTGCTTTCTATGCAAATCATATACCCGTTGTTATGATGAAAGTACCGGTTGGGTCAATATACGCTAAATCGAAGTTGGCATACAAGTTGTTTCCATGACGACACGCTATCGCAAGAATAGTTAGACCTGACATATAGTTCTATGCCTTAAAACAAACTCCATATAAAACGACAACCTATAGGTGTGCAGAATTACATTGAAACATTTCATATTTCAATCCTTCCATAATTTGACTCATCCACCCCCCCCCCCCCACCGGTGTCCATAATTATACCTGCACCCATACGACTACTTTCAAACAAGGGAAACATATATATACATGCGTGATGTTTGATAAACGTATTCTCGATTTTCTCAACCCTTGCAACTCATGTTGAACAAGAAAATAAAGGGGTATTGAAGACGGATAGTCGCTGGGTCTTTCTTTGTTATTCTGTGGGGTTTACTTTGACAACACAGATAGCGATTTGAACTTCAGTGTAAGAAATGTCCATTTTTTCTTCCGTCTTCCTTCCTTTCTTTCTTTTTTACCTCATCACTCACAATCTCAAACTCTCTTTTTCTCTCGCTTTTCAGGAGATAATGAATTTGCAGACTTTTACCCGAGGCCACAAGCTGTTCCTGGAGTTGAACAGAGCTTGGAGCTCTGGCAAGAGCAAACATCGAGGTTAGAGCGACTCCAAGGCATTTGCAAGCAATTAAACCGCACCCAAACATACACACCACCAAAGGGATATACAATGCGGTTACTGGTGGATGATACTAATCATGTTCTCTTCGGGTACATTCCGAAAGTTGGTTGTACAACATGGAAGGGTGTTTTTGGAAGGATACGGAGAGCTCACGGGGGCAACCGCCCGGACTTTTCGAAATTAAGCCAATTTAATGACACGGAGAGGGAGAAGAGATTAAGGGAATATAAAAAGGTATTGTTCGTTCGGGATCCAGTTATTCGACTTTTGTCAGCTTACCTGAGTAAGTTTACAAATTTGAGAGCTTTACAGAAAACTTGGGAGAATATGTACGGTTTTGACATATTAAAACGATATCGCCCCGGCTCGGAGGATTTACTGAAGAATAATCACAACTTACCCAGGTCAGAGAGAACATTTATGAATGTGACTTTAACCGAATTCATTCGTTTTGTTACTGACAGAGGCGATCAAATAAAACTACACGAAATATCCGATCACTGGCTACCGCAACATATCGTTTCACACGTTTGTGAAATTGGCTTTGATTTTATCGGGAAATATGAAAATCTCGCGGTGGAAGCGCCCTTTGTTTTAAACTGGTTGGGATTAACGTCAGTGGCTGGTTTCCCGGAGGTGCACGCTTCGAAAGCATCGTCTTTCATCGCAGACGAGTATGCGCATGTCCCACTAATTTATATACAAGCATTACAGAAATACTACATGACGGACTTTCAGCTTTTTGGATATAGTTCAACGGGTACGGTACTAAAAATAGCCAATCAATTATTTGATATCGATCATATCGATTAATTGATTGACTGATCTGTTATCAGTATATTTGATCCAATTTTTCTTGACACAACATTCTGACCGTCAAACCTTTAACATAAATTAAATTGTATCCCGGGTGTGATACCGGTGCTGTGGCCGAGTGGATAAAGGTGGTGGCATTTTGAAGCACTGAGGCCTTAGCAATCGGGAGGTTCCGGGCTCGATACCCGGCCGGGTGGTAATAGTAAGGTGGGTTTCTCACCCAAGATCAATCTACGGTTTTCCCATTTGAAATGACTTTCTACATCGAAAAGATTCCAAATTTGAGTTTAAATGTTGAATTGGAAGCCACCCGACGTGAAAGTTGTAATCCATAAGCCCTTGCGGGTTTCTCCCACATTTGTGGAGGCTTCAGCGTCGTAAAAATAACTGCTGATAACATTTGCTATTATGATATATACTTTCACTGCTGATGGGTCATACTTCGAGACGTTAGTCAAGGTCTTGGCGTTACCAGCGGAGAGAGGGACAGGGGGGGAGCTACCGCAGAATAATCGCTGCCTTACCAACCCCCAATCCCGCCTACGTCCCTCCTCTTTCCGTATTCCCTGATGACCGTTTAGTATAGTTGAATTATCAACTTGGACTAAAGAACCACGGCTGTTATCTTAACTTGGTTTCACCTGTTCTCGACACTGTAAATTGAGATTTGCTTGGGTACTTATCTTCTAACTCCTTGCCCAACATAAATCACACATAACCGGGAAAAAGTCCTCCGAAATATGACACTTGATTTACTATGGAACGGTATCCATCGCTTTAATTTATTCGTATGCTAATTGGTGGCGTATAGTTGGCAACAACAGAAGGAAAGAACAGGCCGAGTGGGTGAGATTGCGGGTGGGGGGTGGGGGTGGGGGTGGGGAGGTGGGGGCATTGAAAAACTCTCAATTGTATGTGTATTAGAAAAAGCTTTATCTGGAGTTAGCGTTGTTCCTCCATCGCTCTAACTAACCTCCCAGATGTAGCGGAATTTACAGTACAATCGAGGGACCTAATATGACGCGGGACCTAATATGACGCACTTTCGGAAATGTCATGATTTTACCATAGCAACGGAAAGTAAGCCAAACTTGGAGGCGTGCTAGCAAGTTTCTCAATGCGTTTTTCATAGAAGTGAAGCTAAACAATGAAGTAAAATTTTGCAAAGCTATGTAGGCTACTAATCATCATGTATTAAAGGGACTTCCCTGATGTCACAGCTTTAACTCAAATTGCCTAGTAACTGCTGATAAATGTTGTGACTGTTCTAATTTAACGTACTTGGCTGTACGTTGTCTGTGTGCTTTTTATCAGTGTCAGCCCACCCTGCTTACAATATGTGATGAGTTCTCTTTGTGAGGTTATATGACAGTTAATTTGCAAATAATAGAAGTCATAATACGGTTATTAAAGTTGACTCATTTATCCACATAATATCGTTTTCTTTACATCGTGTTTTTCGCGGTTCAATGAGGGGTTTTGTCATAAAGAGTAATTGATTATTCATAAAAAAGTAATTGATTATTCATTAAGAGTAATTAAATGTTCAGAAAGAGTAATTGATTATTCATAAAAATAAAGCTGATTATTGACTTGTTTTGCTGTAGAATCTATATGTTTGTGACAGAAAGCCTTTAAATTATATATATTCTGTAACATAATATTATGGGAGCATGAAAGATGGGCAACGAAGACCGGGGACGGCGGAGTCACAGTGGGAAACAATGTAATGACAAAAAATACTAAAAGTGCCTTTATGATGACAAAAAGTTAATATACTTGAAATTTATATAATTTGAGGTATGCAAATTCACCAATGATTCCTTTTGTCTGAACTTAGTCTCGAGGTAACTTATTGGTTTTCCTCATATATCGAAGTTATTGTACCACTGTCCTCGACGTTTGTACCCCCCCCCCCCACACCCAACAGATTGAACACTCTTCTGCCTCCACCCTTTAGCCCGTTCCGTAGCCACCCTAGGGAACTGTGACCCTCCCCATGTAAATAACATTTCCCCCTCCCTTATACCATTCTGTGCCACTACCATGTGTCCAAGAAATATCACAAGTTACAGGACACAAATATTGTAAACCCTCCTTGTTTGTGCACCTCCTTGATTTGTTTGTGCCCCTACTTTAATTACCTACGGGCCTGGCCTGGGCATAATATGATAACCACAACCCTATATGTTATCCTTTCCCTGACTTCCATCTCACTGTTGGGGAAAGTCATCTTAAGGTAGACTCGCATACCCATATATATAAATGATCCATTGACTTATATATATACATTGTCAGATTACATGGCATTCACTTTATAAACCGTGATATTTTTATATTTCCCATAATTGCCGTGTATAGATTTTAACCATTAGTTTTCATAACGGAATCAGAACCTTTTCACATAAAGAGAATCGATTTTCCTATTCTCTGCTCTCCATTGAAAGGTATTAAAATATTTCTTTTATATACGTCATTGGCTGTACCAATACAGATACTCTTTCCTATAATGTACCTTCACTTCCAAGTGACACAACGTGGGACGAATAATCTGATTTGGTAACATATAAAAGTAATTGTTTCATGAAATGAGTCTTTTTTCCCTTCAATTATTTGGATTATGATCGATGATATATATATAGCATGATTTTGAAATTGATTTACTTATAGGACTCAGGAGAACCATTGGTTGGAGTAAAGGGGCAATAGAGAACCAACGTTTTCCATTCAACCTATAAAATTATAAAATTCACACTTTTTGCTTATAATAATTTCAAGATTTAAGAGAATATTATCAATTCATTTATTCATTTATTCATTTCAAATGCCATCCACCATGACAACATTTGTTAAGATAACGTATATCTATACATCTGTATTTCGATATACTTTTTCAAATATTTCTGTTCATATATGCATATATATATATTTAGCTCTTGTGCTACTTCAATTAAATTGACTTTATTTACAAAACCAGTGCCGTCTTGTTATATATTGTTGGTCTGACGTGGACTCCCTAATGGTAGCATACGCCCATTAAAAGCCCCATTGACTTACACACTAAATCTCAAAAGTACTGTGGTCTCTAAGTCTAGATAGAAGTTCTCACTAGCTAAACGCTACCCATCACCGGATAGCTGACACGTTGGCCTTTCATGGCACTATCAATTTTCCGTATCATGACCATGTAGATTTTTTGCTATCCGAGCCGGAAGTTTTCGTCACTTGTAAACAAACCTCTTCACTCAGTAGTAAACAATTTTCGTACGCTGCTCCTAGGAGGCCTAAAGGGGTCTAAACTTGCCTCAATTGACCCAATTTTCTCATCACATGTACTTCCATTCATGTTCTTTAACATGCAAGCCACAAAAAAATAGATCATGATTGATAACAGGTAAAAAAATACGTTTTCTTGCTGCTTTTTGGCACTTTTCCTGAAGGAGAACAATCGAGCGGATGGATATAGACTCTAATAGGAGTATGCCACCTAATACACTAACATGCTGCTGGTGTCTCTCCAGAATCCCATCGAACGTATAAGCAAACCTTGACCACCCTTTATAGACTTAAAGAGAAAGGAAAAATAATTGACACTAAGCAAATAGTTTCCAATGATCTGTCCTTAAACTACCATGGACAGATATGCACTTTAACTATAATAAGTATGGGCACATATAAAGATGTGAATTTCCACACACACACACTCACACAAAAACAAAAAGGTAATGTAAAGTAAACCAGTACACACTTTCATCACGATCGTTTTCAAGCCCCTTTTGGTATAAATATCTATAAATATCTATTTGTCCAGCGAAGGGCCCCATATGCGAATATGAAACGAGCGTTATCTCTATTTATATCGTAAACCTATTACGCGCGTGATGGTAATAACTATACATGGCAAGGCCTGAAATTTACCTTACTAGTAATTAGTGCAAACCTACGGTCATTTACAGCTGTTACATAGCATTATCTTGAAATTGTCCAATTTAACTCCGACCATGCATCACCATTATTGATTTCTTTTAAAGTAATAGCAACAGATGTGTAGTGCGGGTGTTTCATTTCAACCTGTTGTAACACTCTATTCTATTCCCGTGTCTATAGATACGCTTATAACTGACCCAATAAAATGTACTTGTTTGTCAATGTTTGCTATATGACACTCCCAGTTTTGTATATATTCCGGACTCGAGTCCATTTTCTCATGAAACCGTCATATTATATAGGACTTCAGTTGTGAAGGAGTTGGAACCGGACTGTAACGACACGAGGACTCAGATATCAAGAGCAACGAGTCAAAAATGTAGCCTCTTATATGATTTACTTCCCCTGAATTTAAATGTTAAATAATTATAATCATAAAACTGATGATTTCCATTTTTAATCTGCAAAAGTCGCGAGTAAAGTGATAAATGTAAGATAATTGTTAATTGTCATTATAAGAAAGTTAGCCAGATTTTTGCCTCAAAATATTCCATATTTGGCTTGAAGACCATCAACGTTATTTGGCAACATTGCCGTTCACAAGGAAATGTGTCCATCTGCTGCTGCTTGTAATAATCTACATCATAAAATGGGTCTCTTAAGTTGATTTTTATAAACTATAAACAAAGTAATGAAGCAGCAAAACGCTCAATGATGTATACCAGTTTCCATGCATGCCGTACAGGGGGGGGGGGGGGGGGGGGGGTAAGGTACAGGGAGAAACAGTTAGTGCAGAGGGTAAGCACCTTTTTATAATAGCTTATTTACACTTCACGATGTTGTGGTTTACAGCTTACTGCCAGATGATTACCCAAAAGTGACAAAACCAAAGAAAACAGAGTGTGTATACAACTTTCCACCAATTTGGCTATTTAACTGCAGCTCAATCTCTGCTTCCTTCCGCAGTGTTGAACGTAATATATATACATTTACAAGTTTCATACGGAATGTCCATGATAGGTCCGGGACCGAACCAAGTTTTCGACGCCCTGGTTCTGGGTCAATTTTGCATCAGATTTGCGGTTTGTTACGTGATTATAATTTCATCAATATATTCCAGTTCTCTGCAACAGTCACTTGATACTCTAACACAATGATGCATAGGAATTCAATAGAGTCTTCCTATCGCCTGCTACCTTCTCTTTCTCTCTCTCCACCCACCTCTATCTCTCTCTCCTTCATTCTGATTGGTGCATTGACTTAACTGGTAATTACCTATACTGGCCTTAAGCAATTAATGAAAATAGCAACACACCCGGTTCTAACATGCAAAATAGATTATATAACCTTGGTTCATTTGCATGCTTTTAAGACTTGCGATAAGTTTAGTGGTGTTGATATGCATATATATATATATATATATATATATATATATATATATATATATATATATATATATATATATATATATATATGTATGTTTATATATATATATATATATATATATATATATATATAACATATATATGTATATGTATATGTATATATATATTCGTAAAGTAAGATTGAGTGCTTCCCCTCCACTCCCCCCCCCCCCCCTCCTTGGAAAATAGGACCACCCTATTGCCATTGTTCAATTGAGTTTCTTTTGTTACTTCGAATGGATATAAGGGTCACAAAGGGTGCAGTTTCAAACATGCCCCGTGACACCCTTTTTTAACAAGAGGTCGATACCGCTGCACTACATAATCGATCCGTCTTTTCTTGTTCCAAAATGTTGGTCGATATTACATCTTAAAATACTGACTACATAGTAACCTTACATATAGCGGTGTCGTTAAAAGCAAGAAGTAGTTAAGGTGTTGTAATGTGTTTGCAATAAAGGAGGGTTCTTCTTCTTCTTCCTCTACTTAGCGTCAATCTAAAATATATTTATGGATTATTGATGGAGCTTTGTTCAACTGGAAAACGATTACATTGAACCTGTTCTACATAATCGATTTCATTTCGTTGGCTTTTTTATCGCAGAATTTAATTAAAAACCGATCTCTTTTCCGGACCTTATTTTCATTTTAGATGTTCGAAAGTGTTGACTCATTTGCACATCATAACTGACATTGCACAGCACAGCAAGACGGGAGAGCAAACCGTCTGGAGAAACTAGGAGGGATCATTTTAATTATTCGAAAAGGATGAAACTGGAGTAAAAGGGGGTAAAAAAACCATCCAAAATGCCCGAACCAACAAGAGGAAGTCAAGTTTCGTTATCTGATTCCATTTCGCAGCGAGGGTCTCAGGCTTCGCTTCGGTCCAGCGCCAGCAATGACAGTACAGCTAGCAGCGATAGCGCCAGGGCTGAAACACCCAAGATTACAATGGGAGGTCTTGAGGTAGTGTTTTTAGAGCCACTGGATAAGAAATACGAATGTGTCATGTGTACACAGGTCCTACGGTATCCCGTACAATTTGAATCGTGCGGTCATTATTGCTGTTCCAGCTGTTTGTCAGAGCTATGTAGGTGAGTATGTGTTGTTGTTGTTTTAACCCGGCACATGGGTGTGAAAATTACGTCCGCTCCCCCTACAACCCTTCCTCCTCCTCATTCTGTCCCCCTTCTCTATCCCCTCCCATCGCCCTCTCCAAAAATGTTTGCCTTCATGGATTTGATTGTTTCTGCAAAAGGGAATTTGTCTTTATTTCTCCTTATTTCTTCATTACAATTGGCGTGGTGAAGATATGACTTGGTTGACTTCAATTTCAACCGAAACATAACATGAATTTCCCAGTTCTTTGACGTCATAATAAGGGAGAAATCGTATGTAAAATGTAAAGGTTTGATGAAAAAACCTATAAAATCCTATTATTATTATTATTAATATTATTATTATTTGGTTGGTCGCCAATTTTTCCTTTACAAGAAATGTGATATTTCCATTTTTTCCCTATCAATTATTTATTTTACAGAATTTTGCAACGATGCCCGATCGACCAGTCTCCGGTATCAAGAGATAAGGTAATGAGGTCATTAATTTGTTTTAATATATCACTAATCATAAACTAGGAAATAAAATTGGTGATTATTTAATGTATATTCCTAGACGCGGATCCAAGGGGTACAACATCACCCCCCCCCCCACCACCACACCCCTTTAACTTCTGCCAAAATCTGAAAAGTATAGTTATTAGCACAACCTTGCATTTCAAGCTATACTATATATATATATAGTAGCCGACGCATGCCTCAGCCCATGTACCATTTTCTGACGTCTAATTGTTTTACTAGCGGAGGACCCCCCCCCCCTCCGGACTCAATGGCAACCCCCTCCCCTCATTAAGGAAAGCTTGGAACTGTCCTTGATTTCTGCCAGGAATTCGTTCTAGCACCGATCAAGGTTCGATGAAACCATATACAGTAGTTTAGTGGAACATCATATAAATTCAACATACAGTCAATCATTCTTTAGTTATTTCTCCCAATATGGACTTACACTGACTGTTCGTAAATTTGTCCACACTAAATAACTAGTTTGTATATACATTGATAAAAGAAATTAGGCACTGACTTTTCTGTTGTTTATATATATATCTGTTTGTTTATATATATATCTGTTTGTTTATATATACATATATATATATATATATATATATATATATATATATATATATATATATATATATAGATGAATAGTTACAAATAAGGCATGTCGTACCCTACAAACGCCCTTTGACTTTAATGTGTTTTACTGATCAATTCTCACGCACATCTCGGGATCCATATGATGTGTGTAATCTGTTCCGATGCTCATATTAGTTTCGACATGTCTATATAAATTTGGATATGCTCATATTAGTTTGGACATGCTTATATTATTTTGGATATTTTGCAACATATGGCGTAACTTAAAACGCCAAAATATTCAATACAAAATTGAATTAAGCAGTTATATTTGACCCTCTTGTATTATTTTTCGACACTACTTAATATTTTAGCCATGCTCATATAGTCTATCGACACTCTCATATTATTTTGGACATGCTCTTATTATTTTTGGACATACTCATATTAGTTTCGACATGTTTATATAAATTTGGACATGCTTATATTATTTGGACATGCTTATATTATTTTGGACATGCTTATATTGTTTTGGACATTTTTGATACATATGTCATTCCGTAGATCGTGATACCGCAAAAGGGGTGTCGATAGCCAGTTCTGGCTCCGCAGGGACAATTATGTCTGTTTGAAGCCCAGCCTGAACTGCACTTACCACAACCACCCCACCCCTGCCCCTCTGCCCAATCTCGTCAAGCCAGTGGTGTTTCACGTCTTTTCTGTGATCACATGGACGCAGAACTTATATAATGAGTATGGGTCTGATTGTGTAACAGTTCGATGGAATGACATTTGCTGACATATTTATCGAATTATAGCTTATGGCTGTGCTTCATTGTATGCACTATTACAGCACAACATCCAACTAATCCAATAAGGTTGACTCGAATAGCGGTACGGTCGTGTACGGTAGCTTATAGGTTCACAACGTCGTGAAAGTCGTGATGCCTTATTCCGTATTGCGTAACTGGTTATTGCCCTGACAGTTCATAGAACATAACTGTTTGTATATATGCCAAAAAAAGTTATCCTGTTTTTTTAAATTTTGTTCTTATGAAATTGTTGTTCTAATTATATTAATTTAATGATTCAATTACTGCAGCAGATAAACGTGGCAAGTTCAATCAATCGATCAATCGATTTTTCAATCATGAATCAATTAACCTTTTTGAAAGTAATATATTTTTTTTAAATTTAACATCGCATAGTTCACAATCAATAACAGAAGAGGTAAAGGTTACTGTCTGTGTTTGGCGTGTGATTCTTTCGTCACCAAAAAAACAGCATTTCGCAAATGATACTCTTTTGACGGCACAGTTCAATGTCAATCACGATGCAGTTGTTTTTATCTATAATTTTAAACGAAATCCGAAATGTTGACATTTTTTCTATTTTTGTGTGTATGACTGTGTGTGTGTGTGTATGTGTGTATGTATGAAAGCTCAATGCACATGTGGTACCTATATATAAATCCTACATATTTGACGACAGACGCATTTGTATTGATCGGGTGTATTATGACGTGCGATGCATAGATCATGCAGGAGTAGTGTTGTTAATATGGTGAATAGTTTAAATAAGGGATAGGTAAAATGTTGAATGCATGTGAAGTAAACGTGCCATAGTAACCGGTAAGTGATGGTATATGGACTACAATATAATTAGCGAGGACAATAATTTGTTAAATGGTTGTGCAGTTTTGTTTTTTTTTACCATGGTTTGCGTCCCGTAAAGTATGAGCCACGGTGCAAGCAGGAATTAAAGTAATTTTCTAAACTTAAGAAACTATCAGAAATACTGTTTTTTTTAATGATTTTGTTCATTACATTTGACAGGTGTACGTCGATACAGACTTCAGAAAAGAGATCGGAGAATTGGAAGTAAAATGCGCAAATTTTAAGAAAGGTTGTCCGTGGGAAGGAATCTTGGAGGAAAACAAGGTATACTGGTTTATAGAAGATGTTTAGGTATTTGTAGCTGCGTGCACCCATTTTGAATAAATTTATAAGATATCATAAACTATAGTTTCAACATGTGAACTTTCATTTTTTTATTCTTCAGAATCACTCGCTGGAGCCATATTTGCCATATTTTTGTTCCAGGCCCCCCTGATTGACACCCGACACCCACCCCCTCTTTTTAGGTATGTGAGTAGGGTTTTTATATATGTACATAATGAGGTCACTATAAGTATTTATTTACATCTGTCTCTATTTACCTTCGCTGATATAGGAACACTGGAGCGTTTGTATGTATATCGAAGTGGAGTGCCCTAACGAATGTGGCGCGAAATTCGAAAAGAGATTCCTGGAGGGTCACGTGACGGAAGACTGTACCAAACGTATGGTGCAGTGCGAGTTCTGCGACACCTGTGTATTCTACAAAGATGAGATTGCCCACATGAATGCATGCAAGCGGTTTCCGGTCCCTTGTCCGAACGGTTGCAAGCTCACAGATATCCCAAGGGGCGAGGTACATTTGTCAGTTTGTTAACAATCAATCCCCCCACCAACCCCCACCCCCCCCCCCCTCTCTCTCACACACACACTTGCATTTTCATGTACTATGAAGGATGTCTTTGCTTTCCCTCTCTATCCAGTACTTTTAATGTTTCTTCCCAGTTATGAGAATACAAGAACATTTTACACACAACCAAATATATTCTATAAATAAATATAAGTAAATATTCTATAGGACAATACTTATTGTATCAGTTTGGGAGGAAATGTCAATATTTGGAAATCCTTATTCCAATTTATGCAAATGAAACACAAATAACAGCTTAATACTAGCCTATATGAGGGTTCTAAAATAGACCATTTTAGACCATCGATACTAATATCAGGTATATATTTATCTGCTTGCTTCGTTGATAACAGGTTAAAGAACATATCGAGAACGACTGCCCTAAAGCGAAGATACCGTGTCCATTCAGTGTGATGGGATGTGATTACAAGGTATGGAGACTATATTTTTATATATATATTTAAACATAAATATATATATATATATATATATATATATATATATACATATATATACATATATATAAATCATTCTATCATTTATACACACCTTTTCTTAACAGACGATGATACAACACTGGTGAATGGCAAACAAATAAAGACCCACCACCCCCCTCTCCTCCTTACCATCATACGTGACTTATATAGCCCCCTATTTCCTCGTCATGTTCTTGTGTCAGAATTCAGTATACCCTTTGGGCATGGCATTCACTTTTGAACTGCATCTCATAGGCCTAGCATATCATTTTGATGAATCAAAATAATTCCTCACCCTACCATCCTTCTCCTCCTCATCATCCCATATCCGTGCGGCCATGGGCGTAGGAGGCGGGGGCTGGGGGGGGGGGCTGCAGCCCCAAACCAAATATTTTTGAAAAAAATCGGGCAATGTGCTGAGAATTTTTCGGGCACCTACTGAAAGAAATATCATTTGCAATGTGTTTTTCAATGGTTAAACTTATATCAATATCATCATTATTATTGTACCGACTTCCCCAATAATTATAACTACGGAAGGGTAATAACACGGCAAATGATTGTATGTTATTGGCAGGCGATGTAATTACCGATGAATGCATATATGATATGCACATTAAGATGTTGAACGGGCGCGGAGCGCGCGAAAAATTTTGGTTATATTTTTCGGGCAAGTCGTTACATCCCCCCCACCCCCCCCCCCCAAATGAAATTGGTCTCCTACGCCTATGTCCGTGCCACATCCAGCCTGTTCTCGTTATAGCGCCGATTATTTATCTTATACGACATCTCATTGTGATATTCACTAACAGTGCGAGAGGCAGAGGATGCAGAAACATATCAGCGACGAGCCAACAGAGCATCTGTCATTGGTCGGTAAGACGATGATTGTAAACAAGGAACTCATGGAGAAACAACAAGACATGCTGACTGATCACAAGGTAAAATGTCAACAAAATAATTTCATATTGAATTCTCAATGTCAGATTAGTTAATTTTAAGGACATGTAGCAGAGAGCTCGTGTATACCATCTAATCTATATTAAACTTATTCTATAAAGCTGGTATTGTTGTTGCAATTGTTTACTGATTAATTCATATGCTATGCAAATATACTGCACAAAGACATTTTTTTATTCAACCTATATGGCACCAAATGAAAATTTGAGTGAATGAGCAACTTACACAAACACACACAAACCCGCACACGTACATACACACACAAATCCAACAGATTTGCATATTCATATTCTGAACGTAAACACTGGGTCTCACGTTTATAAATCCATCTTTCTTCCTTTTGTTCAGGACTCACTCAGTGTTTGTGTTCAGAAGGTTCATGATTTGGAGAAACTGTACGGTTCACAGTTGGTTTGGAAGATCGATAAATATTCAGAGAGATTTCAGGAGGCGAAAACTGGCAAGAAGATCACCATCTTTAGTCCGCCATTTTTAACCAGTCGTCATGGTTACAAGATGGCTGTTTCATTGTGTCTTAATGGTGATGGCAAAGGTAAATGAATCATCACTTACTGTCCGTTAACTTACAATGAGGAATCTAATATGAGAAACGTCTTTTTTCTTGTGTGTGTGTTGGGGGATTTCTTTTCTTGAGAAAATGTTAATCTCTTGCCCCCCTTCTTTCCCCCGCCCCGCCCATTCCTAGCCCCCACCCAAAGAGTTGACTAACAGTTCCCATTCTAACTGATAATTGCTTTACTCATTTTACACTTTTGGCGTCCCTTTGGATATGCGCACCTGCTGAATATTCCTGAAACGGCTTAGTAACTTAAATTAATAGAAAGAAATGTGGAAATCATATGATTAAATTTGATATATTATTTTTTCTATGTTTTCTTGTTTCTTTCTCATCATCTTCTTCTTATTCTTTTTCTTCTTTTTGTTTTTGCGTGGCGTGACTTAGAGCACAAAGTCTTTCAATATTGTCAAATTTAACATAAGTTATGATATTAAAACCGCACCGTATATTGTTATTATATCATTATTCCTCTACTCTTCTGAAGATGCTTATAGTAAATCAACTGAATTCCAGTTCATTCTTATCAATCATGGTCTAAGTTCTTTCTGTCAAAATGTATACTAAACTTCTATGAGAATTTTTACACTGTCCTTTTACCTTTTAACCCCGCCATCTCACCGAATACATGCAGCTAAGGGCCACTTTGTGTCCGTGTTCATCTGTATCTGCCGTGGGGAGTACGACGCGCTTCTGCCCTGGCCCTTCAGCCACCGCTGTACATTTACCCTCATCGATCAGTGCCAAGACCCCTCCGCCCGCCGAAATATCTCCTACACCATCAAACCTAACGCATGCAAGGACAACAAACCATTCTTGGGGAGACCGGTAGGGGAGAGAAACGCCAGCTTTGGGACACAAAAGTTTGTCCCATTGAACGTGATGAAAACCCTTGACTACATTCGGGATGACACCATGTTTCTAAAAGTACACGTGGACTACGACAATATGATTTTACTGTAAATCCTTCTTTAATAATGAAATATAACACAAAATGTAAATTAGGAGAAGTGTTACATGTCTATATATTCAAAATTTTAATTCACGGTGTAAACACTTTTCATCGAATCGGGAGGCCGGAGGGGGTGGGCGGGGCGGTGGTGGTTGTACATGGCTAAGATGTGTCTATTGGAAGGGGGAGGGGAGGAGAAGAGATTTTTCTACTACTTTCCTCTTTGTAACACTGATTAAATACATCCCATTCTGAACGTAAGTTGTAAGAATGTTAATGCTGTAATGCATTAGTACTGTCCTAAAAGTTTTTTTAAAAAAAAATAAAAAATCAGTAGGCTATGTCAACTTTTACAAACATATTTCCCGAATTGTATGTGCAACTCTATTCTTTATAGGAGGGAACAAAACGAAGCAAAAATGTGTTACCATAACTGACAATTATTTTGGTCTTATCAGCATACTTGGTTGGCGGCCGCAAATCTGCAGATGAGCTTTTTAAGCATTTTAAATGTGCCCAAGTTATACCGTTTAGTTATAGTTATACCCTACTGAGTTTGTTGGACGACATTTTTCAAATATATTCACAGCAGACAATACAGCAGACATCAGCAGACAATACAGAATAGACATTGAACACTGTGGTTTTCTTCTCGTCTGATTTCCGACATGTAAATAAAAATTCACAGTATACGTCGACTGTTAGTTAACCTTATGGAATTTACATTGGATGCGATCAACGTTTATTTTTCATAAGTACCTCTTAACTGTCTTGAAGTACTTCGCGAAATTTTAAACAGTGCTCGAAAATTAATGGATTCCCATTATTTACTTTTTGACACTGGTGGTGAAATGCGTATTATGCAGGATTTGTGAATCAAACTGAACATTTTGTTTGTCTGACTTAAAGTTTCATGTAAATCATTCATCATTTTGAGTACACCTTGTACACCACATATTTATGTACATATTTGATTACAAATAGTTTAAGTACCATTTAATTTAATTAACAAATATAATTAATCAAATCATGTAATTTATGAATGCTTAAGCTTCAACATTTGTTTTTGTTTTTTTTCTGATTGAAAGTTTCATGTAAATCATTCATCATTTTGAGTAAACCTCTATATTTATGTACATAGTTGATTACAAATAGTTTAAGTACAGTGTGATTTAATTAACCAAAATAATTAATCAAATCATGTAATTTATTAATGCTTAAGCTTCAGTATTATTCAATTGGGGCCACACAAGGGATCTGATATATATGTTCTAACGTGCATAGTCTGTACCAGTTACTTCTCGCCGAGTCACTGGGGCAAAGTTTTGGTACAACGCGAAAAACACCCACACACACAAGCACCCAAACACGTCGGATAAAATTTGTATCGCAAACCGGCGCTGCGCGATTGACTCAACGATCAGCTTCTGCAGTATAGCCAGAACGAAAAACATGTTTGCTTGACTATAAAAAACTCCTACACTTATTTTAAAATATCTCTTATACAATAATAATAACAACTTGCAAGTACTTGTAGAGATCAATTCATGATACTGCCACGCTACTGCTGGTGGTTCCATGACAACGACGTTAGACTACTGAAACTCGTAGCCATGCACCAGCTTCTCGTAAAAACAAATTGAATAAGTTTCGTGGAACTGGATCTTGGACGGCTGTCTGTTGATTTTGCGGTTGCGGAGCCCGATTGGAATGTTTGAATATTACTTCTGTCTGTCATTTAAGCATATCAATCAAACTACTCTAGTCGTTGAATATTTGTAGAGTAAATATGCATTCTTTCGATTTTTTAACTTGTAAACTTGAAGTTAAGAGTTGTGAGACCATATATTCACATTGAAGGTGTTTTCTGTTTATTACAAACCTTGCGCCGAAAATTCTTTTTTTCCATCATATTAGAATACACCGCGCTCTCATTGGTATATTGCTACTTTCACGTCCTTAAAAGGGAAACTTAGACCCATACCTAATCCAAGGTCAACACAAGATTGAACAATAAACACATCAAAACATTTTGTCATAAGCTTTTTGTCATACATGACATCGAATCCAATTTGCTTCATATTCACTTGTGATGACACAAACTGTGCCAAAATTTCACTATGAAATATCTCGTTCAACAGTAAAACGTATATATAGGAAATAAACGCAAACTTCATAAAGATGATATCAACATGATCCTCTTTTATCACCCAAAAGTGAAATTACTCTTGGATTATCGTTTCTACGAAATATCTATTTGTTTATATATTATCTCACCGTTTTCTCTTGTGTTGATAGAATCGTGGAACTACTGCGTAGTATAAGATAAAATGACCAATGTATTTTAAATACAACTTGATAAAACTTTGATTTAACTTGATACGACTTAGTATAGCTTGATAATAACTTAGTATAAAGTGATATTATATGACATAGCTTAATATAACTTGATATAACTTAATATAACTTGAAATTATGGAAATGTTTTTGTCTGAGTATTGATTTTCTTCTCCTCCCCCCCCCCCCCCTATTTTCTTCTGACGCAAGAAAACAAAGTACAGAAAGTTATAATGTGCAAGATACTAGATGCAGATTTTGGGATGACATAGTGGGACTTCCTTGAACCCCCTCCCCCTCCCCGCCCCCCCCTCCCTTCGACCTCCTTCCCGTTCCAATATCAACTACCTCATCCCGTCAGCTCTTCCCTTTCTTCACTACTAATTCCTTTCCGACAACAATATATTTTGTGCACCCTTAAAACACTACGACTAGATTTTACTCTTTAATCCATGAACAACATATTCATGGTTAATGTAAGCATACAGTCATGTGTACAAACCTGTAATATCCCAACGTATTACCAGATCTGTATATGCCTGCAAATACGCAGTATTGTAGTGCGCGTTGGAGTGCTTGCAGCATTAGGAAGAACTTTTCGGTTGTTCATTGTGTTGTTGTTTTTTGGCCGGACAACACACCAGCCATGTAGGTACCTATAAAGTGAGGGCGCTTGTGATCGCCGTGACAGGCTCAAAAAAGTTGGCTATGCAGCTAGCCTCTGAAACTGCAAATTTACAGAGACTATGTGAAACTTGAAATTTCAACGTCCAATCCACTTGGCATGCGTAATGTCAATATTGTAGCGCGCACGTGCACTATAATAATTAACTCACAGACCAGTAACTGTAACGTTCATAATTTCCTAATTGCCCGCTTTCGCAAGTATATTATACGATGTTATCTTACGTTACCTTTGGAGGTGGGGGTGGGGAGGGGGTTCTAACTTCACAATAACGGTTTACGTGCATCTTTGGTTCAATTCAACTGAACGGTAGTCTTCACCCCCCCCCCCCCACCTCCCCCCCCCCACCTCTAGCAATCTCACACATGTGTTGGGTACCTGTAGTAAGATCAATCTCAGTGCCAACTATATATTGATTACACGTGTGTTGTCCTTAGGCTCCCTGAGTATCGTACATATCGCGAGCTGGTTAGACATTTACCTCTCTATATAGTCTACTTAAAGGATTATTTCAGGTGTCACAAATGTTTATCTTATATAAAAGAGGACAATAAAAGAAACACAATAGTGAAGAAATTATTCAAATATATTTCTCCGTTTAGGAGATATTCAAGTTTAAAGTTCTATCTGATTGTGTAGAAACTGCTGAAATCAGACTAGCTGTGACGTCATATCCTCACATTCCTGAAAAGTCTTTGTTATTTTATTAAAATATTTTGTAAGATTCTATGACTTACAACCAAAAGATACGTCAGGAGATTTCATATGTGTCAAGGGAAGTATTTGAGATTTAACATCTGATCAGATGTAATCAAACATTCTTCGAAGAATGTTTGATTATATTTTTTTAGATTTGTGAAAAAATATGTAATTATTATTTAATGAAATATATTGACACATGTTAAGGAAGTGAGGATGTGACATCACACCCTCACAGTTAGTCTTTCTACACCAGTCATTTGCAAAGAAATTTTGAAATCTTCAAAGTGTGATATCTACTTAACAGAGAATGCTATCATGGTAGTTTCTTCCCTATTCTGTTTGTCTTTTTAAGCTCTTTCATACAAGATAGACATGTCAGACACCTGAACCAATCCTTTAAGTAAAAAATTATGCTACGTATGCTTGATTGAAATCAATCTGGGGAAAAATTCCCGAGTCAAGTCAAGATTTCAAAGAAACGAAGGTACACCAATAAAACAGACCACAAGGTTCTTATGCACTACATGATCCATTAAATATTAACCTAAAGATATTGTGAATAGCCATATAGCCTAATTAAAGTAAGTCTTCTACTGATGAAACTCCGCTTTAAACACGAGAGCAGTGGAGGCGCCAAGGAGGGTGGGGTTACTGGGGACATATGCCCCAACCATGATGAGCGCCTGCCCACTCGCACGCCCCAGTTCCCCCTCCTCATGTTGGCTGCGGTAGAAAAAAATGAAATCCGGAATTGCCTAACGTCCAAATGACCCATATTGATTTGGGTAATATACTTATTTTGACTGGCTAAACCTTCAACTATTCCAATACATGTATCACAGTAGGGGGTTTGTGATGTCATCTGGGCAAATGCTTTACTTAGGCTATTATAATATTTTTGTTGATTTATCCATGAAACCTGATTCAAATGGAATGTTTATATATAGCTGTCAAAGTTCTCTGTACTTCGAAATTTATGAAAATGTATCTTTTTTTGTAGAAATATTCTTGTTGTTTGTGAAATAAATGATTGACAAATTGTAAACAAAAACAGAGACATTGCAACTGAAGTGCCCTGATGACGTCATTCAATCCGCTGTTGCCAGATGCATTTAAAAGATATCACTAAATTTTAAAAATTAATATCACGATATGCTATGAGGATGTGGTTTTCACAGTTAGATTCAGAACATTTTCGGCAATTTTGTTCAGCAATCAACTTAAGCCTCAAGAAAATCCCAGTCAATTAAAATAGCTACAAGAGAACTGTTGAAAGCATGCACTTGAGTTTCCGAGCTTCAAATTCCTTCCACAGAAATTAAATTCATGGGTTTTATGTACCGATCATAGTCTATATACGAGAAAGCAAGAAATATCTCAAAATCCTACAATTTCTGGGGCTTCGAATTCGCCGGGGATGTGTACGTTATACAGGGGCTATTTTGCAATTTCGAAATGTCCCCCCCCCACCCTCTCCCAAGCTATTTCATTGCCCCTCCCGCAACAAACGAACAAGATACAACGGGTACAGCCTAGAAATGTTATATTGCTCTTTGTTTCACCTTCACAAATTGCCGGTTTGCCATTGTATATACCATCCACTGCTGTAGCACTGCGTGCTGTAATGAACGTTAGTTGTGTACGGTCAACCATACATATAGGCCTACAGACTGACAGCAGGTGTATCCCTACTACACCTATAGTGGGTGAATGAGTAAACAATGCTCTCTTCCCACCCATCCCGTAAGGCTCCCCACCCTTCATCCCAAAAGCCGCATGATGGTTTAACCACCGTCCCTGTGGCATTGTGTCATAACAAAACTTTATAATGTATAGCCCTTATAGACATGCACATTGTACGCCTGCACGCGCTAAAAATCCTTGCACTTTTTTGGAGACACTTCGGGGTGACCTGAGAGGGCAGATGAATTATAGTTTCCATAGCAATAGAAAACCGAAATGGAAACTCGACTTTAACGAAAATTAATAGCATGAGTGTAGGCTCTGAGCGCAGCTACTACGTGACTGTAAACTAAGTTGTACAGCACTGGTCATGAATCATAAAACAGAATGGTAAAGGTAGTAATGTAATAACTGAATGTATAGGCGCGTACGTATGGGCCTAAGCAGAGCACGTCGCCTATATATTATCTACTATATTTATCTTTGAATAGCGAATTGAAATGAGAACATTGACTGACTTGAGTCGAGTGGAAAACAAGAGGAGGGCTTTAGGGCCGCACTCCGCACTCAACAAAGTTATTTGTTTGTGGTTGAAAGGTAAGTAAAGCCTACACTATTTACTGTACCATCTGCAGTTAGTAGCATGATTACGTTGCATGGGCTTAGATCAAATTTCGAACTCATTCCAAACAATTTCCTTATTCAAGCTGACGAAGTAGACTTAGAAAGGGTTTATGACTGAAACGAGTCACCCGTAATTCAGTGCATCAATCATGAATGTAGGCTACATATGGTATTCCGTTGTCGACATCCGTTATGAAACCTTGAAAATATCGAACACATGAATACAACCGTTACCCCTTGGTCGTTGGGAACCGGGAGGAGGAGTTACTATATAGAGTAGTGCAATGTAATAGTTTCATCATTTGATAAGATTCTGTGTACTTTATACTCCACTCTGTGGGTGTCAATATGGTGTCCCAAACTCATAACATGTTTGCGTATATCAGTCACGAAGGCGTTGTCTCTGGAATAACAAGCCGGGGATTAATGCATGCATACCACCGATAAACATGTAGCCAGTACAGATAACTACATGGAGTTAGTAGTTAGATTACACTGGAAGATTTGTTATCTTGTAAGGTTGAGTAGAACTTAAAGGAGTTTTCTTTTCATGCTGTTATCATTTACACACGGCACCCTGTAGAATGTCACGTGTAATCTACGCTCATAGCGTCTCTGAGAGGAAATCACCTTTAATATGAGGCTTCAAGAGGTACAAATAAGATAACTGACTTGTTAATCTTAAATCTGAAAACTGGTTCCGCACACGTATAGTATAAATACAGTTTGTGTAAAAGGGTTCAATCATGTCATGATATTGCAGAACTATCCGCAATCGGTTTGGACAATAATTGGTAATCGAAGTTGTTCTTATTTTACACGTCCATTCTTTATACAGCTACATGCATGATGGTGGACTGTCGCCAAATTCTTTGGGGTAATTGGAAATACCTCTTCGGACTAAGATTGATTAGGACTGATTAGGTGATATACCTGGACTATATAGTCAGCTTACAAATAGCGTACAGAGGTCTAGTGTTTTAATGACGCGAGTATATCTGGCACATCCAGATAAATTTTAAAAGTCATTGAACTGAATAAAATCGAGAAAATGTCATTAAATTTCTAGAGTTTTGTCTGATCATTGAATCACAGAATAATGGACAAAGCACAGAACACCAAACAACAGACTTGTGGCTTTGATCTTCAACGAGGCTTGACCGAGAGCATAGATTGTTTAGAACACCTTGACCTATCGTGCTATGATACATCCTGGGGTCAGTGGTCCGCAGACGAAGGACTGTCCGTTCACCCACACGACCATACATGCATGACTGGATGGAGAACTTCAAAGTTAAATCCGCAGTTTCCCCGATTCTGCCCGCCCGATAAAATGAGAAAGCGTCGACGGGGAAACTACTATCTTCGATTTTATGGGCAACATGACTCATCAAAAGACACAAGAAGTGAAAGTTACGTCTTTGTTCACCATGGCAACTGGAGACAGTACATGAAGCAGTATCGTAAATACCACACCGTTGGTCAAGTTGGGCGTGTCGACTGCAAAGACTTGGAGTGGAAACATTTGTTAGGCCATATCAACATCGGTGAAACATTGAAAGAACTTCTCTTCAATTCAAGGTTTGTAGTATAGTATATTGGGCCTACCTCTCGAAATTCAATGTACAGGGCGCACCCACCCGTTCTGTACTGCTAGAAGGTGGCGGGCTAATATGTATGTCGTCCAAGGGAAGGGGGCGGTGAATGGGAAAGGATAGTCCCTCTCCTTTGAAAACTTATAAATAAAAGAATGGAAGGTGCTTAAAGATCCAAATTATGCGAAATTTTGCAAAGTTTGAAACAATGTTGAAGAAGTTTCGACTGTTGCATGCATGCATGTAATACATTTATGTAGTTGACATTAGGATTCGTAAGACCATTGATCCATATACAGCCGTCCATAAAGGTTCATGCCCCTACCTAGATCAGTTGGGGTAAATTTGGAATCCCCTATATCACCCCCCCCCCATCCCCCAATCCTTCCAAATTTCAAATCCTGTGCACACCACGAATGCTGTTTAAATGTCCATACAGACATACAATGAGTTTTGTTTACAGCTATATACTTCTTTCCATTGTGGCGTAAACAAGACTTCGTCGATATAGAAATCTAGTTACATGTGAATATTTTAACCGTATTATTTACCCTAGTTATGTTAAGAAAGATCGCAAAGCTAATAGCTATATCATAATAAATTCTCCATTGACTTTTGTATTTTGATGACCTTGAACCTTATTTTATTTATTTTGTATATGTGTTCTTTACAGTGCCTCCTTACACCCTATACCAACGTTTCCAACACTCGATCACTGGTGTAGAGAGACCAGCCTGAGTACCATGATTTCCTCATCTACAAAATCGGTAGAAGATTATTCATCAAGAAGGACACCCAAACGAAATCTCTTTCATAGCTTCAACCTAGCGTCGGTAAAACAGAAGAACGACCAGCGTCCCTTGTTATGGATGAAAAATGACTGTAAGATAAGCAATAAAGTACTACATGACAGCCCGCATGACGTCATCACAAGCAGAAGCAAAACGGTACGCGAAGAGAATGCAGGAAAGAACATCAAGGAGCATTCATCAAGAATTGTAAGGAAGCAGAAATGGAAAAGTTTGAGGAAACCGAACAGTCATAAACAGGTTATTGCAGATCAAACGTCTAAGGATTCGAGATCAATGGAACATGTTGATCAAACGAAGGCGCGTAAGATTGTACCCCGTGATTTCATTTCTGAGATGAGAACTGCGCGCACGAGGCTTGGAAATAATACCGTGGGTCGATCACTTGATAATTGCCATGGAAACGGTTTATCTGGTAGACAAAGTAAGTATGATAGACTTTACAACGACATTCAGTTTACATTATTCAAAGCGGAGGGCGTAGGATCTTTGAAATTAACAAATGGAGATCAAATTCAGGACACTACCAGAAGAAAGAATACAGGGGATATTGAGAAGGAGGTCATTCAAAATAAGAAACACAGCCGGTTAGCGAAAGATTTTAAAAGTAAATTATCTCTAGTCGAGTCTAAGCCAGAAACATTATCATCAGCTGATATATTGACAGATAGTGAGCGGCAACATTTTTCGATTGTTAGTTATGGAAGTCTTAGTAAGGTTGAGCCGATGAGAGTGAACCACAGGGAAATTTCCGATAATGCACCGCGGTTCGCGGAACCGTTACCAATGCAAACGATAATATGCGGTAATAAATATGGAACGGTAGAAGAACACGAAACAAGGCTAAAGGCTTCGTCTGTAGTTCCATAAAGACACAAACAAAAATAAGTTATATATTTATTAAACCAAGTTGCTGGAAGGCACATTTGAAGGCTAAAGGCTTCATATGTAGTACCTTAAAGACACAAAGAAAAATAAGTTATATATTTATTAAATATTGTTCCTGGAATGTACATTTGAAGTCGTACGACAAGCGTGCCTTAATATTCGGTCAAAATAATTTATTCAACTGTTCGAAGGAAACTCTAGGCTCATAAAGACTTGTGAGTTTAAACAAATATCAGAAGACTTAATTGTTTATCTATTTTATTCATTTATTTATGATATATTTAGTTCGTTAGTTAGACGGTTAGATACTAGTTTTTGCTGTTAAGTGAAAAGAATCTTCCAATATTAGATTCAATTTGTAAACAAATTCGAAGTGACTGTCCTGTGTCAGGGACGTAGCCAGGGGGAGCAGGGGGCGACTGCCCCCCCCCCGCCCCCTTAGTGTCGAAAAAATGTTGAAAACTTGTTTTTTAGCATGGTATTTTGTCAGTGCTCTTTTGATCTTGAATACCCGTCAGCTCCGTTAACTCGATTATAATCGTAGTAACATTCAGGCCTACTGATTCAGCTACTTACTTAGTTTGGCAGATGCAGTTAGCTAAATTTAGCCTATAGCCTATTACAAGCCTACAGTTGGCCACTGCGTAATAAAATACATATCGCCTATCTAACCGCACTCGATGGAGTGTCACGAACCGTATGCACAACGACGTCGACAACGTTCGTTCTCATCCTTTCTATGATTCGTCCTAAGTTGTTGCACGAACAGCATGTTATGAAGCTAAGCTAGCAATCGTACGTGATACGCGCTTCCTATAAATAGACCTAATTATTATACTGCTAATACACTGCGATAACGATATTTGTTTTGATGCCACTGCACATCTGACTGTCTTACAAAATAAGAAAGTTTATATTGTCCCTCAGTTAAGTTCGTCAAATGTATTTAAGTCCAGACATTGGACAATAAACAAGAGTCATCCTACTGGAAAAAAATTGTAAAAGAGCACTATGTTTGTCTTTCTAATATAATATGTAAAAGAACATGTAACAGGAAACAAAATCTGCTGATAATATGATATCATATGATAATGATGAAACTGGCAAAACATTGCACCAGATCGCATCTAAGAACCTTCAATTGTTCATAAAAATTTAAGAGGGGAGGGGGACACCACCTCTCCTTAGACCCCTCCCCCATATCAATCTCAAGAAGTGATCCCCCCCCCCCTTCAAATTCCTGGCTACGTCTCTGTCCCATGTAAATATATTTGCTTTGTTTATAACAATGCAAACCCTGTGGCGTTTTGAATAATAGTGTATATCAGGGTTGTCCAACCTTTTGCAGAGGAGGGCCACATGGAATGATTATGATGAAGGAGGGGGCCGCATGAACCCTACGTTTTTCATTTTTTTTTTTTTTTTTTTTTTTGCGCGAAGCCCAAGGCAAGAAAATGTGAGCACTGCGCGCGGTGCGCACTGATTTATTTTCTTTCCTGATAAAACAGATGAATAAAGTCCAGCCGCCCCCGCCCCCCTACGCTGAGACCTGTATGCAGTTTTTTGGCCCCAGAAGGTTCGAATGATTGATTATATAGCTTCAAATTGTTATCAATAAATCTGCTCACTAAATTTCGCACCGTAGAGCATCTCTGGCGGGCCGGACGCAACCCTGCGGCGGGCCGGACTGTGGCCCGCGGGCCGTAGGTTGGACAACCCTGGTGTATATCCTTGTTCGCACCAACATTACGTTGCAAACACTGCTAAGGTATAGGTCTTCACCTGCATGTTATTCACAGATAAACAGGTCGGGCTTTTCTGACAAGTTGATTATATTCGTTTAAAATTTTAGGACATTCGATGGCGTAATTTTTAATAACAGTTAGAAATTGATTGCAAACTTTCCCAGCCTGCTTGAATCATCTTCCTCTTTAATTAGCCATAATTATATTTGCACTGGGATTCTTTCTGAATTGTTTTAATTGTGCCGAAACTCTTATATCATATGCTAGTATTAAACGTCAATTTGTTTTGTCGTTGACTTGTAACAAGTAAAAGTTTGTTTCCCTACTTTCGGGGTATTGATTCAGCTGTAATCATTAAGTCTATGTTTGTTCAACTAGCACTTATACCTGCATGGCTGCTGCAGCGAAATAACAAGCAAGCTATAGACCGCCGACAAAATCAGATTTTTATTTTTTTCTGTATTTTACCTTTGATGTAGCGGATAGTACTTCGTATATCGATGGTTAATCGTCGTCAGCAACTACAGAACTATTCGTTGAAA
The DNA here is from genome assembly GCF_037975245.1 of Apostichopus japonicus. Classification (NCBI taxonomy): domain Eukaryota; kingdom Metazoa; phylum Echinodermata; class Holothuroidea; order Aspidochirotida; family Stichopodidae; genus Apostichopus; species Apostichopus japonicus. The sequence goes on along the minus strand of NC_092575.1, from coordinate 16,422,682 downwards.
CTTAAAGGTCATCCGCAATAAGCCTGTTCGGAGATGCAACTTACGCATGCGCGAATCCTTGTGCTTGACCTCCGCTTTGGGTCATTTGTGAATAAAATCTGTGTTGTTGTCGTTGCGAGCATACTGTAGGAATAACGAACGAGATTAAGAAGGGAATTTCCGGGAAAATTGTTAAGATAATGGACATAACTTTGATTGTGGTAGTCCAGAAATTTAACAAATAATATTTCCCTACATCGGAAAAGATTTAATTTTGCGTTACACCGCAGGACTAACGACGTCCGGGTGGTAATGATACTGCGTTCGCGGTATACACGCTAAGATTATTTACTATGTAATTTGTCGCATAGTGTTTACGCAAATATATAGAAGTGAGTATACCAATGAATTATGCCTGGGAAATATCGTCGTAGCTTGTCATATTATTGTTACTAAAACATGTTAATACGATAGAAAATCTTCTCTTCAAATATTTTTTTGGGTATGTGAGTGATCATGGGATAAAGAATTTGGATCAATTTTTGACTTCAAATACTTTCGCCTTCACAACCAGTGCAGATCATATTCATGCAGTATGCATACTGTAGGCTATATACTATATACTTTGCAACGTTGGGGCAAGCTGAGGCAATCTCTTCGCAGCGAAAACAAGTGCGACAAGTTCTTCTCTTATTTTCCCGATAATTTAAGTCCTCGCTCCCTTAGAAAGTCCTTCAAGGCCTTAACCGTCCATAGCTTAATATCATTGATGGACATTTAATCCTCCATTGCGGAAAAAAATAAGAAATACTTCAGTACATATAACGATCGATATTTGGAGTTACAACTCTATAGCCTGTATGCATATGTGCCAAACAAGCTGTCGAGTAACGCTACTAATCACAGTCGACCCTTTGACCTGTTACGTAATCATAAGCTGCTGGTATCTCCGAACTGGCTTATACCACCAAATTATGCTATATGAAGTAGAATAGTGGTTACATTTTCCTCAATTTTAAGAAGCATTATAAAGCATTAACTATACCACACGTTTATAGCATGGTAGCTATAAACGTTCATGAAGACCCGGGCTGAAGGTTATTCTCAACTGTTCTCTGCTATAAATACTGGATAATTGTTTTGAAATGTTTTCCCCTTCCCCTTCCCCTTCCTTTTTTTCCTTCTTGTCATCATTGCAAAGATAATTTAATGTTTAATAAACAATATTGTGGTATTTTACATTGGATTCTAAGTGTTTCTCTATTTAAGAAAATAAATAAGACAATTTACCCCACGTTTTGAAAGTTTTCTTCAAGTTGTGATGGCTCGCCTGAATATCATTTCATTTTCTTCTTTCTTCTTCGGCCGCCGTCAATACTGACGATTGGCTACCAGTTTGACGCATCATTTTCTACTTATTTTGCAAACTGTCTGACATCCAAAATCCGATCACGTACAAACTTTTATATATTTATTAATTTTCTTTCATTGCTTTTTTTTGGGGGGGGGCTTTTTTTTTGGGGGGGGGGCGTGTTTCTGTCAAGCTGAAAAGCACGGTGATCCTTTCTTTAATGATATTACCAAAGAACATAAATTATAGAGGCTTTAACTGTGTGCTATACATACTGTGTGCTACACTCCTCGTGTATTCTTTGAAAATATCAAATCGTATAGCCTGCACTAACACAAAATAATAAATGTCATAACATGTGGCCATTGCTTTCTCTGGGGATACAGTTCCTTCATTCTGTTATTTATCCCTTCATCTCTATACCCTCACATTTAACAATCCAAATCTGGAAAGGTATATCGAATATCCTTATGTAAGTGTATGCATCCCTTAAATCAAATTTTTGAAAAAAACCGACGAACGCATAGTCTCTGAATCGCAAATATCTCAAATTACAACATGGACTATAAGTATTGACATCATGTTTGATTCCTTGCCGAAGGCAGAGGGAGTCTATGCGATGGTAATGGGAAGTGTGTGTGTGTGTGTGTATATATGTATGTATGTATCATACGATATAAATCTATCAATCTACTCCGGTCTTCTTATAATCTCCATACACCATCCTATGAGCAGCCATTTGGGGCAAAGAAGATAACACAGGAAAAATGAGTTAAACATTTTAATTTCAAACTTGCTTTGTGGGGGGGGGGGGGGTGAGCCCATTCCATGTTTAAGTGGGTGTCTAAACGTGTATGAGTGTCGTACACACTAAAAAGTTACAATAGGAAGCAGACTATATGTCCGGGTATATGTTTTACTATGAGAACTCATTTTCAACTCAATTTCCCGAACCAAGAAGCACGCCTTCTTCTTTGTTATTTAAAGAAGAAATGAGGAGATAAAGAATGTCGATGTCAAATCGCGTCAAATGCAAAGAAAATATGGATTTCCACCGAACGACTGGCAGTGTAAAGTCAATGGTCTATCCGAGTCTTTGCTTATTAAAGAATAGTTAACATTCGCCATGTTGGTTGAGTGTAGACTGTTAGTGTACAACTGAATTATGCTCGGGCATTGAGTTAATTGGATGATCTTTTATGGTGACACCTATACATGTTTATGGGCTTTTGATTGGAGCTTGCATGTCATAAACCATACGAGCCAATACAAAATTTTGTGACATATTAATTCAAGGAAATATTCAACATTGATCAAATTAGAGTAAGTTAGGATATACCAGAGGTTTGATGACTTTTGTAGGGTGGTGGTGGAGCCCACTTTGTATACGCTCTAATATATGTTTCAGGCTTCGTTGCAAAGGGGCAAGAAGAAGTAATCGACAATAGCAGACTTTCCAAGTACTAGAATTTCCATTTCGGTGATTTATTTCTATAATTACAGAATTTCATTATGTCACAAGCCATTTCAGTATTGCACGTGTAGTGTGTCATTCTCCGCACAAAATATGAAGTCATGTGATTGATCTATAGAATGCGTGATCAGCTGATTAAATATACGAACCTGATTGGCCTGTTTATCACTATGACGACTTACAAAAAGGTCAAGGGTTATTCTTTGTATACAAAGAAATGTTAGAATTTTGTAACAAAACAAATATAAGAAATGTGTTTTCGATTTTCCTTCCATGCACAGTAAAAACAATGTGTAAAAGTTAACGGGGTATAAAAGTGAGGGGTAAAGAGTTGTGCAATTTTTACACAACGCTGAGTAAAACATGTATATCAGGCGACACAGACACAGGTGTAATGATTTACAAATGCGTATTGTGTAAAAAAAAGGACCAGTTTGCCCCTTTCTACCGGTAAAACAAAATACCAGTGTAATTTGTTGCACTGCACTGGGTAAAATACATTTATGTTACAACTTTGATGTGTAAACACGCTTTCATACCGCGTCGCTGCTTGCAGAACGACAACATGGAAGCCACTAAAAGTTCGATGGTCGTTTCACAATTTCTGGAAAACATCGGCCTAGCGGAACTGAAGCCACAATAAGAAGGTAGGATGGTGTATTTCGGGCATCAGTACTAACCTTTTATGCGGAAAGAATAATATTTCAATAAGTCTTGAACTACAATTTCACCGTTGAATACTGAACGAAAACTGTTTAAAACGGCATATACTCGTCGCCTAGGCCTCACTCTTGTTTAACGTTACGACTAAATGTTAGTGCAAGGTCGAACGTTAGGCTAAGCTATTTCTAATAGTAAGCGCCAAGCATACATATATAGCCTTTCGTTCCTCTCTAGATTCTCTTTTCATGCCCATAGAGACTAGGTAGTGCACATAACCATCTTGTTCGTACTAAAGATATTACTCACGTATGAGAGTAACTTAGGTTACGTATAACGTGGCCAACGTTGAACCATCCTAGCTTTGGCTTATGTTTAAGGCCCAAGCCAATTCTACATTTATATACTGATAGGTCTCCTTAACCAACACTACAAATAGGCAAGCGATACAGCCTAGGCTAACATTACCAGTTGAATATTAGTTTTAAGGCCAGGCAATGACCCATTATGACTAGCATATCCATTAAAATAAGCCTCACTATGATCCTGCAGTAGTCAACCAAGACCCTGGCTCTCATATGTTAGGGCCAAATGGTAAAACAAGCTTTGTTAGTTGTGATGAAAATAGTATGCTTTGCAATCATAATGGCGTATGTGTGTGTTTGTGCTGCCAAGCTTGTAAACACAGTATTTCAAGAAGGGAATTTTGGACTTCTCATGTTTGGTGTGTACGTGACCACATTAGGGACAAGAAGCGCACTGATTTTTGGGGAGGTCAATGGTCATTTGGGGTCATCAGAGGTTAAATTGTGAAAACTACTAAACCTGATATCTCAAGAAGGGAAGCTTGGACAGATCTGATGTTTGATATGTGGGTGTGTCACATGAAGTTGGCCTACAAGAAGCCTACATTCCAACTAAGACCTTGGTCCATGGTGGCTTAATAAAATAATGATGTTAGTGTTTAACCTTTGAACGCAGTTGACTTTTACCTGAAGAAAATAAGTTATGTTAATGAGTGGGCTAAGCAGTAAGCACATTAATATCTCTGCATTTTTTTTTTATTTCACAATAAAATGTTTACATTCTCTGGTTGTTTTTTATGTCTAGAATAATATGTGATGATTGCAATATCCATGAATGTTCATTTTACGGAAGCAATTTCCTAATATGGAACATGTCCTTTGTCATTACTGGTATTAAGCTTTGTAACAGTGTTATATGGAAAATATTTTCCCTCTAATTTCCACAGCTCACAGGATTGATGATGAAGTATTTGAGTTACTGGATGACGAGAGCATAACACAGATAATCCCCAAACTCGGTCTTCGTTTAAAGTTTAAACATCACTACAACCTAAGGTGCAACTCTCTTTCAGAAGGTAATAATATCATTGTTCAACACAGGTTCGATTCCTTGCTGCACACGGAATAGTATATGTGTTCAGGTCCATGTGCATATGTACGTGTACTGCGTGTGCATGAGTGAATGTGTGATGCTTGGCTTTGTTACGTGATAACTCAACAATGGGTGATCGCCCTTTGTTACTTAAAGATCTTATTGTGTATGGTGTTCATCGATCTCATCGTAAATATCAGTTAAAGTATTGGGTCAGAGGTCAAAATATTTCAATAACAATGATTCTGCACCCAAAGGTCACATTATATGCAAACTTTGTATGATCTTTTTGGTTATCATGTTTGTCAATGTTATTGTGACATAATTCTGAGTGGTGGGCCTCATTTCAGAAGATGGCATGATATATCATTACCATGCTAGTAAATAGCCCGTAGTAACTTGTAATCAATTGTTTTTGGTGTACATAGCATTGATGTTGTCACAGATTGAGGTCAATATGTAAATGTTGCAATATTACTCAAGTAATGGTTCTGATGCCACAGGCAATCATCAAAGGTATTACTGTACTACAGTATAAATGCCCTGAAATACTGCATTTATGCTCATAGTAATCAGTTCCACTAAATAAAATTAAATAGACTGTTAACCCTGGAGAACCTGCATGGTTGTCAAATGGGGTGGGTGCGGAATATGCCTCTTCCTCAAAAGGAAATACCATCACAAAAATGAACTAGTAGTAACCATGAGTGAGGGTTGCATGGGGATACCCTCTTTTAAGGGAAATTTCCTGATAGTTTCAGTGCCCCTTTGACTCTATACCCCACATAACTCGCCCATTGTCAGAACCTGGCTATGTTACTGCAATATACTACCAAAATAAGTTGCCCTTAATTTGGCCAGAACTAACATATCATTTCCATGGTACCTCTAGACTTTGATAATTTATTATACCAGGAATCTTCATAGGACTGGAAAAGAAGATATTAAATAATATTTCAAATCCTTTTGGTGTCGAGACAAGTATGACCTGTGTGTTGTAGAAGTTCCCCCTGAAGAAACCTGTTTCTTTTTTACTAGCATTGGTCAGATATGCTTAAAACTACACAACTGGAAGGTTACCTATACATATTTCCCAGATTGTGGTCAATATATATAAATTTTATATAATAACTTGTCTTTTCAGGAAGGTGTAAACTTAGCGCAATACTTGACTCAATTTGATGGACGTACACAGCCATTCGTTTTGATCTTGGGAGGCAACTACTGCCAGCCACAGCAGCTCTTCGTCATCATTGAGCGAAAGGCAATGGTGGTAGACACACTTATTGCAGCAATTGACCTCTGCTACAAGGCTTACCAGATTTTAGACCTCTGCTATTGACCTCAGGCTATGGGGGTATGAACTGCTTTAGACACTCATTTATGCTATTAAAGTACCAAATGAACCAGGGTCTATCAGGGCATTCAGGGCATACTATCATTTCAAATCAATTATGTAAGACCACTGTCAGCAACATGGCATTATTTTCGTCATTGTTAACAAGGAATCCGCTCCAGCAGCTCTTCGTCATCATTGAAGAGAAGGCACTGGAAGTGGGCCCGCTCTTTGTATCCATTGGCCTGTGTTATGTAAAGCTAAACATATGTTAGACCTCTAGCTGCTATTAACTTCAGGTTACAAGGGTATGTAAAACTTTACCCAGTTTAACATATAAGTGATGATTTGAGTCTGTTCCTATATAGATATTTTCTGTTGTTTTCAAAGTTGTGTTGTGTTCTTTCTATTATACGTGATCACTGCGTATAGGTAATTTTGCAGGGCTTTAGTTCTCCAGCATGTTTTATTGAACAACTGTGATAACAGATAAGTGATGATTTTACTTTCATTCCATATAGATATTTTTCTGGTGTTTTCAAACTTGTTTTGAGTTCTTTCTATTATATGTTAGATTTTTGTGAAATATCACAGCTTATAGTTGATTTTAAAGGACTTGAGGTCTCCAGTATGGTTTATTCAACAACTGTGAAAGCATATAAGGGATGGTTAAGTTTCTTCAAAGTTCTGTTTTAGTACCTCAACTATATGATACATTGTAACATTTGTCGATGTAAATATGTTAGAATTTTGAGAAATATGACAGCTTAGTAAAGTTGAGTTTCATAGGGTTTTAAGCATCTAGCATGGTTATCCAACACATAGTAATGATACACTTTACATTAATTCTAAATAATACTGCCCGAATGTTGGAAAACTTTCTGAATAACTCGTTGATGAGGTCAACATTAGGCACAAACAAATTAAAAAAATGTAGATTTTGTTGGCTATATAATTGCTATGTGAGATTGATATCCAGGAAATACCCCAGGAATAAAATATCACAAGGATTTAAAAGTCATGTTATATGTTTCACCTGTTTGATATGTAGCTTAACTCGTCTTTCACCTAAACTTGGGTTGATATTATGCAAGCCCATAGCAAGTTGTGTCAAAAACAGCCCCCCCCCCCCACACACACCAACCTGATTAGAAAAACAATTAAGAATAAGAAAAGTACATTTCATTATGCAATGGCTCCCCTACAAAAATATTTTAGCCTACTATGAACAATATTATTAACCTATATATGTGGCTGCATTGCTGCTAATACTGTAATGGTATTCACTTCTATGATTTTCATGTTCTGTTTTATGCAAGAGAGAAAATTCATTTTTCCTGATAAGCTGAAAGTTATTTACAGAAGTCTTAATAAATTTTATCAGTTCATTTTGATGTTACAAGTGTCTTATTTTCTTGCACTGAGATCATAGGCTTCCTTGCCATAGAGCCAATGTTTGTTCCCATGTTTGTTCATATATACTAAAGTCTTAAAATTATTGCAACCTTACTTAACACGCAAGCATATGCAAGTATGGAGGTTATATCAAATTGTTCAAAGGTATATGTTTTTGACACGATTTTGAAACATTTACAGTATATATAAAATTATATTATTTACACAAGTGTGTGTGTAAAAGTAACCCCAAAAGGTGTGCTTATATTACACAACTGTTGTGTAAAAAAAAGGAACCCCGAAAGGTGTGCTAATATTACACAACTGTTTTGCAAAAATACTACACAACTGTGGGGTAAAACCAGTGCCCTGCTTGACATGGGTAAAATTTACACAAAATGGGGTACAAAAGGGAACATGGTCATTGTTGTGCAAATTTTACACAATGCTCAGTTGGTAAAATAATTTACACATTGTGTGGTAAAATATTACCCCACAGTAAGGTAAAACTTTGCCAAAGCATTAATGTGTAAAGTTTACACATCTGTTGACCATGTTCCCTTTTTACACCATAGAGGTGGTCAATTTTACCCCATGTTTAGCAATTATTTTTAAGTGTGTGGATATCAAATTTCAAGTTGTGGGTGAAATTTCTTGACATTAAAAGAAATCTGTGAGATATTTTAGCATTTCCGTATATCTTTGACTTATTATTAGCATTAAAATTTGTCGATTTTGATTTAAAGGGTTTGGTTTTCAATATTCTGTTTTATGCACTCCATACATAACCTCACCTAATTTCAATTTTTTTTCAAAAATGATCAAGCAGAATTGAAATTATAAGCTAAAAGCAATTCAGCTTTATCAAGCCGGTTCTCGTTGTCACGTTATTTAAATATTGACATAACCATTGAACAGCTGCGGCTGCTTCTGTATTAGTTGATATGAATGTTAATTGATTACTGATCGCAAATGTGGTAAACTTGGTCATGTTTGATCATGAATTCAGAATTTGGCAATTACGTTCAAAATATTTACAAAATACCGACTAACTAGGTCAACGGGGACTATACATCCGACTTATATAGCGCTAGAGAGCTAACATGGTATAGTGCCATGGACTCATTTTTCCTCAGTTCAGTGAAATCTACGAAGAGCTAGATAGGACATGTTTGAAAAAAAATTGTTACGTACGTACGTAATAATACTATTTACGTACGTAATTATTATCATGCACGTACGTACGTGATATAACTACGTACGTACGTACGTACGTAATAATATCACGTACGTACGTGATATGTTTTACGTACGTACGTGATAATAACTACGTACGTACGTAGTGTTATTACGTACGTACGTACGTACGTACGTAATAATTACTACTTACAGTATGTACGTACCGTGTACTGCCACTTCTTACTATCTTCGGTATAGAACGTAAAATTATCACGTACGTACGTAATAAATATTACGTACGTACGTAATAAAAAAAAAATTACCATGTCCTCTCTAGATCTTCGTAGAAATCCCCACTCCAGTCAACATTGTAACATCTCTTTGTTATTTTCAGTTTAATAATCACGGATATGACTGATAGACATATGATATGACTGATGACATAGACTGTGCTCTCTATGTTGTATCAAATGGTTACTAGATGTGAACGTCCGGGTATGAGATTGCGTACAAGATACTACTGTATAGCTTCTATCGTGCACCCCCAGCAATAAATGGTTCATATTAAAAAATCAGCAACAATTTTAGGACCTAAACAGCTCAGTCAAAAAGAAATTTTGACCCCAAATTCACTGGTTTAAAAATGTCTTGTAATTTTTTTAGGGGTAGGGGAGGCAGATTACTAAAGATCTTTGTCCTTTTAAGATAAGGATTATAATAAGCTTTGTGTCTTTTGTAAGAAATGTTAACTTATTTACGTCATTAGTGATTCAATTTCCTTTCAGAGATTTATAAACAAAATAAAGAGCCATTGTTATACCGAACACTGTGCATGGTTAGGACGGCAACGCTTCCACAGTAAAACATATGAAACAATCCCTCTGACAACGTGTAACGTATACGTGTAGATTGAGACCCCCCCCCCCCCTTGTGTAGGTGGCTATGAGGAGATCCCGAAGTCTTGTCTTTTTTCACTGTTTGGACTGCTAAAGAAACATATACAAAATGTTAAAGATGGCAAATTTATGATTTATACATAAAACAAATGTATTGATGACTTTTACATCTCAAGTACTCACGATAGATGAGTGAATATTGCTGAAAGGTTTTTACCATCACATACAGAAACCGAAAATGTATATAACCAAAGCAAACAAAACATTTATCAAAATAGTGAAGAGTACAATGCATGCATTAAAGACACATTACATAGGGACGACGGATAATCTAATCTCAACAGGTGTTTAAAGATCCTCGTACTTACTTGTAGGATTAGTAAATAGACATAAACGGATTACAAATTTGCATTATAAGAGATTAATATGATGTTTCCATAAGAGCGCGCTAAACCAAACAGGAGATAGCAGCTGTCTGCACTTGGTCGATAATTTCACGAAGCATATATACACCAATGGCAATTAATCAAACCAGGACACGCTTCCGTGTTTTGTTTTCTTTTCACAAAATGAGGTTTGAAGTATCAACTAATTAGTATTATTCTTTTGACATTGTGAACGTTTCGTTCTCAGACATTTGGTTTTACCAATAAATAGTATGATGTATAAAGATATATAGAGGTTTCAGTCATAACAAAAGGGGTAAGTTAGCCGTGTTCGAAACCATGCACACTGGTAAGATAAGATAAGATGAACTTTATTAAACCCCCACAAATGGTAATTGAATGCGCGCATAGAGCAGTAAACAGTAAACGGAAATATATAAAAATTATAAAGACGTGTTAAAACAATCCTAAAACAATACAATGGACAGACAGTAGACCGAAACAGTCCTAACAAAATGTACCAAACAGTCAAGCTCTATGGCGTTGTTTTAACTCCAACCAAAGACAACAGCAATTTGTACTTGCAGGAGGTGTGTGGGAAGACGAGAACACCAGATAATAAGTTTTCTTACGTTCCATAAAATGTATAATTGTCGCGTAACAAGTTCTCCAGTTGCTGAACCCTTGTCAATCACAAAGGAGTGTTAGCTCAGTGGTTAACACCGGCGCCTTCCAATCATAAGGTCCCCAGTTCGAGTCACTCCAAGATTAATGTATGTCGTCCAGTTACAGAGTTGATGACAATTGACATTTCATAATAATGCATCGTTAAATATGATTCTAAGATACTGACTTCGGTCAGCTTGCGGCTTTGATAAGCCAATGAGGCTTCTTCGCGAGTTCCTACTTGCAGGAGGATCTAAAAGACATACATACATACACACACACATACATACATGCACGTGACATTTTGCTGACATTTTCTGGTACTAGCACGTGACTGGAACAACCTATATTTTAAGAGACTGATAGATCCACCAAAATTGTGTACATTTGTTATACAAATTTCACCAGCAATACTCGGTATTTATTCAACGTGTAGACAGCAGCTGATTAAACCAGATGGAGCTAATATGCTAATCGATAAAATTGATTCAATAATCAACAGTTTATGAACCCAGACACTATTAATTATTATGAGTATTAATCATATGTAAAAAGCACAGCTATAATTTTGTTTTCTTCAAAATTTTCAAAACCTTACTTCATTATTTGAAGTGTAACTTTTGTAGTGTCAAGCTATAGACCGATAGTATCCTACATTTCATCAAAATCAATTCGGAAAGCTTTCGTAGGAAGCTGCCTTGAAACTGTTACTCGAGTTACAAAAACAAATTGTGAAAACGGAACTTTCACAAATTACCTTTTCGAATGATATATGTCTCTTATGTTGAGTTCCACATTGTTATGCTACTGGTGTTACCTTTATGACAGCTTTATAGATCATACTGGTAGACTAAACTTATACCGTCAAAAGGTAAATATATTAAGGCACTTTAAACAGAATTTTCAAAGAGTAAGTATATACAAATAGAAGTATAATATTTTTAGGCTGCTGAAGTTACTGAAGTACCGGGATGATTGATAGACATTGTTTATGCACAGGTGGGATTTGACAGAGGTAGTAAAAGCCGAATGGGTAAGGGGAAACTTGCAGCTGGAACAGAAGCCGTACAACATCTGTTGGAAAACAATTAACGGCAAATTTATTTTAATTAAAGATTATAGTATGTGTCAAAGCCACTCTGAGTTATTGTCAGAAACTGGCTACTGATTGTTTTGGTTTCCACAGCCGACGAGGCACTATAGAAATCATTTGATACATGAATGGCCTTCCGTAGAAACGATGAAGCCATAGCAACTGCTCAATCGTGGGTTCAGAACATTGTTTAAAAGAATAATCCAGAGTTAACTTTGATTTTTCTTGACTGATAAAACAGGAACAAATTGTAAGCAACCTGCATCTGATGTAATCTTGTATTTATTTAGTTTATTTGTTTGTTTTATTTGTTTATTTGTTATAATTGTTTTCAAATATCAATAATTTAAATTGGTACTCTTTGCTTCACAAAAATGAACTTGACGCAAACAGATATATGTCAGTTATACACTGAGGTGATTTTCTTATTCTTTTGGGGGTGGGGTGGGGAGGGGGTCTATGTTCACTTTAATGATTTGTTTAAGCTGAACTCAAGGGGATACATATTTAACAAACTACCAAAGATCCACGTGGTATAGTCAAGACGCATCATGTATATCGTCAACCAGATAATGCAATGTGCAGTTTCAGTTATAATTCTTGTTATAAATGAGCATCTATGACATCACACCTGTTTCCTTCAATTTCACTTTTCGGACACAACGTATCAACTTCAAAACGAAACTGTCTCAAACACGGAAGGTATGAAAGGAATGCAAGTTTCAATGATGTTTAGATTATGATCCTTCGTGGATGATAAGAGATAAATTTAACTCTTACCTATACTTTAAAGATGCGAGTTTACTTTTTTCACCATTGATCCAACCTATAAGTGCCAGGCGCGTAGCCAAGGGGGGGGGGGGCGAAAGGGGGCGACCGCCCCCCCCCCCCCTTGAGCATTTAAACAAACAAAAAAATTATGATATCGCTAGTAATTTCAAATAGCAAATGCTTAAATACAACTTTCAAGGCCTGGGAAGTGCCATTTCCAGCGATCTGGAAGGCATTTTCGGCCAAAATTTTCTTGTACGCTTCGCGCCAACTGATGGTGGCGCTACGCTCAGATAGTTTGCCCACAAGCTTCGCCCCTTCCTTGGCAAATTCCTCGCTACGCGCCTGATAAGTGCAGAATAATAGGTATACCGTTTATCATATAGATTCTACAGAGGGAGTGGACAATATCAACAGCTACAGTCAGGGTTGTGCGTGACATACGGTGAGAACGTGGGGGGGGGGGGGGGTGGGAGGGGGCAGCATTCCATAAAACAACAGAATCGGTGATACATCCCTAAGAGGTCCAGCTAACATTGAATGCTTTTTATTCGTTCAGTGCTTTTCCAAAGGAGGGAAAACTGTGGAATCACTTGCAGGTCTGCATATTACACTGTTTATAATTCAAACTTTAAAAACACAAAGCTGAGCACGATACAGGATCAGCCAGACAGGTTATCCTGAAGTTGTCTTTTTCTTCTTCTTTTTGTTTCTTTGTGGCAGGTGCACGGGCATCAAATTCAATATAATAATGTTCACTCTCTGTGTTGTTTATTTGTTTATTTATTTGTTCTACGTAAATAATGCTAACAATACTAGCTATAAATAACACAATTGTTTCCCTGTGAACTGGAGCTAATCATTCATTGATCAATCCAGTTAATAATAATTAACACTCAGGCGATGAAACAATTAGTTCCAAGCCATATTGTTACTGGTTCAGACGTAACATCATACGTATTATAATGACTTACAGACTTGTCATTCCACATGCGGCTTGTCATGGGCCAGGTCGGTTCTGCAATCAAGATAACTTCCTCAGTTTATCGAGGATGTTTCAAAGTATGATTCCTCTCCTGGACTATGAAAGGGATCAAAATAAAACAACATGAAGATCCCACCACCCATCAATATGTTGTTTACTTTTGGGGATAACAACCCTTTGGTCAAGCTCAGGTCGTAATCCACACTTGCCATCATATTGTCTCAAGATATCAGTGTAATTGAAAATTAAAAATAATTAAATATGGACATTTTATAAAAATATTTATAGCTGGTTGAGTTTATATAACCACATTCCATTTTCCATAGTAAGAAACAAACATGATATCAGTGCAATAATCTGTATGTTCAGGGAGACGCTAACCCTTTCATCATTCACATTGATTTGAATATGCGATGCAGATCATTATTGTTTATTGACTATAGTTTTTGATATTTGCATATCTCTGTTCATTTCATCCTTTTACAATGTTTATTTTCTATGATTGATGTTGTTTGCTAATGTACCGTATAGTTTACCGTTACAAGTAGTAATTGTTGATTCTTCTGGTTGTTTGGAAATGTAACAACACAAAACGCACCTGTTGTGATAATGACAATGCAACAGATTAACAATGTACTTCCTGTAACTAGTCTTATTTTAAGGACAAAGTAAAGTCAAAACCACTAAACATCATCAGCTAATTAATGAACCGAGCCAGAGCCGACAGAGGCGAGCTATACAACACTGTAACCTATCATAGCTAAATATGTACAGGGCCGAGCTATACAACAATGTGACCTATCATAGCTCGTATGTACAGGGCCGAGCTATACAAGAATGTGACCTATCATTGCTAAATATGTACAGGGTCGGGCTAGACAACACTGTGACCTATCATATAGCTAAATGTGTACAAGGCCGAGCTATACAACAATGTGACCTATCATAGCTCGTATGTACAGGGCCGAGCTATACAACACTGTGACCTATCATAACTAAATATGTTTAAGTAAAACAAGATCTTTACACACATGATGGTATAGGAAAATTGGATACCCGCTTACTTGTCACATAAATATAAAGTTTAAAAAGTTATATTAATATGATAATAAATATAATAAACATACACAATATACAAGTATCATGTAAACCAATGTACAGTAATACAAAGAGAGCGATCTTCCAATTGATGACTGACATTTTATACAAGCTTTGGTAATGTGGTTATAGCTGTAATGTTTTTTTTTTTCCCTTCAAAATAGTTCATCATTATTTACATTGCCAAGAACTATGGTTATTTATATAAGCGTGGACTTACGATGGAATTCAAGTTTTAGCAATGATTTGCTATAGGTACTAGTCATTCGAAATATCGATACTCAAATTTTCGGTATGGTGGCAGCTATTTTACCTGATCGTTGTTTCAATATGCAGTGATGTCGAATGGAGTGCCATTGCCTACCTCAGTATTTGAGAGTGGTCAGTTGCTGGGGCATACACTCTCGTCCGTCGGATGGGCCCGTTTAATGGCGGTCCCGGGAGCAGGAATGGGAGCTAATTCATACCCTGCCTCGTTATCCTCTGGACACTTATCGAAAAGAGAAGGCTTGAAATAGGCCGGTGTTCACCACGATCTAACACGGATAGGGTCACAAATAAGCTACTGTAAAGCTTCCTGATCCTTGGGTCTCTAAACTAAACTCAACTAAAAGCGATGGCGCTCTTGCTTATTTATGCGATCATCGGTTCAATAAGCGTAGCTCTGGTGCATATTTGCACGATCGTCGGTTCGAAACGGTGGCGCTCTTACTCGTTTATTCGATCGTTGGTTGAATAAGTGATGCATTGGAGCTTGATTACACCTGCCTGGAGGTAGCGGACATTAGTAGCGGACAATAAGAGCAGACAATAAGGAAAAAAGCGAAGAGCGCCATCTATTATCTAGCGGACAATAAGTAACGGTGAAGGTGCGGTGGCACTCAATAATTGTTTGTAAATCAAATTTAAGGTACAGTTCCGTACCACTAATGACATGTTTAAAATTATTTATCTTTAGTTATAGAGATATTTAGATGGTGCGACAAACATCCCGAAAATGAGCAATATCTCTTCTGTCAGCCTATCCATGTTTGATATCGGTTACATAACTTTCTATCTTCGCCAAAGGTTCGATTGGAAAAATAAGAATATTTGTGATAGCGTTAAATTCCGCTACATCTTGTACAAACTGCCGTTACGTACTAACAAAATGTTTAAAATTAATTATCTTTAGTTATAGAAATAGTTACATAGTGCGACATATATCACGTTATAGATTAATGTGTCCTCTATCACTCTATTTATGTTTGATATCGGTGACATAACTTCTATCTTCCCCAAAATTTCGATTGAAAAAATAAGAATATTTGTGATAGCGTTAAATTCCGCTACATCTTGTAAACACTGCCGTTACGTACCAAAGAAATGTTTAAAATTAATTATATTTAGTTATAGAAATAGTTAGATGGTGCGACACACATCACGGAATAGAGCAAAGTGTCCTCTATCACCCTATTTATGTTTGATATTTGTGACATAACTTCTATCTTCGCCAAAATTCGATTGAACAAAATAAGAATATTATTAATATAGAATGATAGAGGACACATTAATCTATAACGTGATATATGTCGCACTATGTAACTATTTCTAATTAACTAAAGATAATTAATTTTAAACATTTGGTTGGTATACGTAACGGCAGTAATTGCAAGATGTAGTGGAATTTTTAGCATAATAAAGTAGTTCAAAGTGGCTATTCTTATGACTAGTTGTAAAAATAATTTATAAATACGCATGCGCAGTTAACATGGCTATTTTTACGACTAGGAGTGCTATTTTTACGACTAAGAGTAACAAGAATTTCCGGTTAGGGGTAGGGGTTAGGGTTAGGGGTTAGGATTAGGGTTAGCCAAGGGTTAGGGTTAGGGTTAGCCTAGGGTTAGGGTTAGGGGTTAGGGTTAGCCTAGGGTTAGGGTTAGCCTAGGGTTAGGGTTAGCCTAGGGTTAGGGTTAGCCTAGGGTAAGGGTTAGCCTAGGGTTAGGGTTAGGTTAGGGTTAGGGTTAGGGTTAGGGTTAGGTTAGGGTTAGGGTTAGGGTTAGGG
The DNA here is from genome assembly GCF_037975245.1 of Apostichopus japonicus. Lineage (NCBI taxonomy): Eukaryota > Metazoa > Echinodermata > Holothuroidea > Aspidochirotida > Stichopodidae > Apostichopus > Apostichopus japonicus. The sequence goes on along the minus strand of NC_092575.1, from coordinate 16,405,971 downwards.
TTAGGGTTAGGGTTAGGGTTAGGGTTAGATTAGGGTTAGGGTTAGAGTTAGGATTAGCCTAGGGTTAGGGTTAGAGTTAGGATTAGCCTAGGGTTAGGATTAGGGTTAAGGTTAGATTAGGGTTAGGGTTGGGGTTAGGGTTAGATTAGGGTTAGGGTTAGAGTTAGGATTAGCCTAGGGTTAGGGTTAGAGTTAGGATTAGCATAGGGTTAGGATTAGGGTTAGGGTTAGATTAGGGTTAGGGTTAGGGTTAGGGTTAGATTAGGGTTAGGGTTAGCCTAGGGTTAGGGTTAGCCTAGGGTTAGGGTTAGGGTTAGCGTTAGGGTTAGGGTTAGGGTTAGCCTAGGGTTAGGGTTAGGGCTAGGTTAGAGTTAGGGTTAGGGTAAGGGTTAGGGTTAGGGTTAGGGTTAGTGTTAGGGTTAGGATTATCCTATGGTAAGGGTTAGGGTTAGGGCTAGGGTTAGGGCTAGGGTTAGGGTTAGGGTTAGCGTTAGGGTTAGGGTTAGCCTAAGGTTAGGGTTAGGGTTAGGTTAGAGTTAGGGTTAGGGTAAGGGTTAGGGTTAGGGTTAGGTTAGAGTTAGGGTTAGGGTTAGGGTTAGGGTTAGGGTTAGGGTTAGTGTTAGGGTTAGGATTATCCTAGGGTTAGGGTTAGGGTTAGGGTTTGGGTTAGCCTAGGGTTAGGGTTAGGGTTAGGGTTAGCCTAGGGTTATGGTTAGGGTTAGGGTTAGGGCTAGGGTTAGGGCTAGGGATAGGGTTATGGTTAGCGTTAGGGTTAGGGTTAGCCTAGGGTTAGGGTTAGGGTTAGGTTAGAGTTAGGGTTAGGGTAAGGGTTAGGGTTAGGGTTAGGGTTAGGTTAGGGTTAGAGTTAGGATTAGCCTAGGGCTAGGGTTAGAGTTAGGATTAGCCTAGGGTTAGGATTAGGGTTAGGGTTAGGGTTAGATTAGGGTTAGGGTTAGGGTTAGGGTTAGATTAGGGTTAGGGTTAGCCTAGGGTTAGGGTTAGCCTAGGGTTAGGGTTAGGGTTAGCGTTAGGGTTAGGGTTAGCCTAGGGTTAGGGTTAGGGTTAGGTTAGAGTTAGGGTTAGGGTAAGGGTTAGGGTTAGGGTTAGGGTTAGGGTTAGGGTTAGGGTTAGTGTTAGGGTTAGGGTAAGGGTTAGGGTTAGG